>NW_025758670.1:0-5032 GCF_021184085.1 Oncorhynchus gorbuscha | reverse complement strand
TGTCATGTTTGTCATTTATTGTCATGTCTTGTCCCTGTGCTCCCCATGCTATTCGTTTCCCTCTGCTGGTCTTGTTTGGTTCTATCCCTCTCTCTCCCCCTCCCTCTCTCACTCTCTCGCTCTCTCTTCTCTCTGTCGTTCCGTTCCTGCTCCCAGCTGTTCCTATTCCCCTAATCATCATTTAGTCTTCCCACACCTGTTCCCGATCCTTTCCCCTGATTAGAGTCCCTATTTATTCCTTTGTGATCCGTTCCTGTTCCGTCGGTTCCTTGTATTGTATTCACCATGCTGTGATTGCGTTTCGCCCTGTCCTGTCGTGTTTTTGCCGTGATTGTGTATCACCCTGTCCTGTCGTGTTTTGTGCCTTCATCAGATGCTGCGTGTGCTCTGGACAGTTCCAGAGTCTCGTCTCGTGCCACCTGTTACTCCCTGGCCTGCCGAGCCTCCAGAACCCAGGGTTAATAACCCACCTTGCTACTCCGGGCAGCCCACTGAGTGCCGCTCCTTTCTCACGCAGTGTGAGATTGTGTTCTCTCTCCAACCCCACACATACTCTAGAGAGAGAGCTCGGGTTGCTTACGTCATTTCACTCCTTACTGGCCGGGCTCGAGAATGGGGCACAGCTATCTGGGAGGCAAGGGCTGATTGCTCTAACAGATTCCAGAACTTTAAAGAGGAGATGATTCGGGTTTTTGACCGTTCAGTTTTTGGTGGGAGGCTTCTAGGGCCCTGGCTTCCTTATGCCAAGGTGAACGGTCCATAACGGATTATTCCATTGAGTTTCGCACTCTTGCTGCCTCTAGTGAGTGGAACGAGCCGGCGCTGCTCGCTCGTTTTCTGGAGGGACTCCACGCAGTGGTTAAGGATGAGATTCTCTCCCGGGAGGTTCCATCAGATGTGGATTCTTTGATTGCTCTCGCCATCCGCATAGAACGACGGGTAGATCTTCGTCACCGGGCTCGTGGAAGAGAGCTCGCATCAACGGTGTTTCCCTGCTCCGCATCGCAACCATCTCCCTCCTCTGGCTTTGAGACTGAGCCCATGCAGCTGGGAGGGATTCGCATCTCGAATAAGGAGAGGGAACGGAGGATCACCAACCGCCTGTGCCTCTATTGCGGAGTTGCTGGACATTTTGTTAATTCATGTCCAGTAAGAGGCCAGAGTCCATCAGTAAGCGGAGGGCTACTGGTGAGCGCTACTACTCAGGTCCCTTCATCTAGATCTTGTACTACTATGTCGGTCCATCTACGCTGGACCGGTTCGGTGCTACATGCAGTGCTTTGATTGACTCTGGGGCTGAGGTTGTTTCATGGACGAAGCATGGGTTCGGAAACATAACATTCCTTTCAGACCGTTAGACAGGCCTACGCCCATGTTTGCCTTAGATGGTAGTCATCTTCCCAGTATCAAATTTGAGACACTACCTTTAACTCTCACAGTATCTGGTAACCACAGTGAGACTATTTCTTTTTGATTTTCCGTTCACCGTTTACACCTGTTGTTTTGGGTCATCCCTGGCTAGTATGTCATAATCCTTCTATTAATTGGTCTAGTAATTCTATCCTATCCTGGAACGTTTCTTGTCATGTGAAGTGTTTAATGTCTGCCATCCCTCCCGTTTCTTCTGTTCCTACTTCTCAGGAGGAACCTGGCGATTGACAGGAGTGCCGGAGGAATATCATGATCTGCGCACGGTCTTCAGTCGGTCCCGAGCCAACTCCCTTCCTCCTCACCGGTCGTATGATTGTAGTATTGATCTCCTTCCGGGGACCACTCCTCCTCGAGGTAGACTATACTCTCTGTCGGCTCCCGAACGTAAGGCTCTCGAGGATTATTTGTCTGTGTCTCTTGACGCCGGTACCATAGTGCCTTCTTCTTCTCCGGCCGGGGCGGGGTTCTTTTTGTTAAAAAGAAGGACGGTACTCTGCGCCCCTGCGTGGATATCGAGGCTGAATGACATAACGGTTAAGAATCGTTATCCGCTTCCCCTTATGTCATCAGCCTTCGAGATTCTGAGGGAGCCAGGTGCTTTACTAAGTTGGACCTTCGCGCAGCTTACCATCTCGTACGCATCAGAGAGGGGGGACGAGTGGGCTTGGCGTTTAACACTCGTTAGGGCATTTTGAGTACCGGGTTCTGCCGTTCGGTCTCGCCAATGCGCCAGCTGTTTTTCAGGCATTAGTTAATGATGTTCTGAGAGACATGCTGAACATTTTTGTTTTTTGTCTATCTTGACGATATCCTGATTTTTCTCCGTCACTCGAGATTCATGTTCAGCACGTTCGACGTGTTCTACAGCGCCTTTTAGAGAATTGTCTCTACGTAGGGCTGAGAAGTGCTCTTTCGTCATGTCTCCTCCGTTACTTTTCTCGGTTTCCGTTATTTCCGCTGAAGGCATTCAGATGGATTCCGCTAAGGTCAAGCTGTCAGTGATTGGCCCGTTCCAAGGTCACGTGCGAGTTGCAGCGCTTTTTAGGTTTCGCTAATTTCTATCGGCGTTTCATTCGTAATTTCGGTCAAGTTGCTGCCCCTCTCACAGCTCTTACTTCTGTTAAGACGTGTTTTAAGTGGTCGGTTCCGCCCAGGGAGCTTTTGATCTTCTAAAAAGAACGTTTTACGTCCGCTCCTATCCTCGTTACTCCTGGCGTCACTAGACAATTCATTGTCGAGGTTGACGCTTCAGAGGTAGGCGTGGGAGCCATCCTATCCCCAGCGCTTCCAGTCTGACGATAAGGTTCATCCTTGCGCTTATTTTTCTCATCGCCTGTCGCCATCTGAGCGCAACTATGATGTGGGTAACCGTGAACTGCTGCCATCCGCTTAGCCCTAGGCGAATGGCGACAGTGGTAAGGGCGACGTTCCTTTTGTCGTTTGGACAGACCATAAGAACCTTGAGTACATCCGTTCTGCCAAGCGACTTAATGCCCGTCAAGCTCGTTGGGCGTTGTTTTTCGCTCGTTTCGAGTTTGTGATTTCTTACGTCCGGGTAGCAAGAACACCAAGCCTGATGCCATATCCCGTCTGTTTAGTTCTTCTGTGGCTTCTACTGATCCCGAGGGGATTCTTCCTTATGGGCGTGTTGTCGGGGTTAACAGTCTGGGAATTGAAAGACAGGTTAAGCAAGCACTCACGCACACTGCGTCGCCGCGCGCTTGTCCTAGTAACCTCCTTTTCGTTCTTTGTTTCCACTCGTCTGGCTGTTCTTCAGTGGGCTCACTCTGCCAAGTTAGCTGGTCATCCCGGTGTTAGGGCACTCTTGCGTCTGTCGCCAGCTTTTGGTGGCCGACTCAGGAGCGTGACACCGCGCCGTTTCGTGGCTACTTGTTCGGACTGCGCGCAGACTAAGTCGGGTAACTCTCCTCCCTGCGGTCGTCTCAGACCGCTCCCCATTCCTTCTCGACCATGGTCTCACATTGCCTTAGACTTCATACAGGTCTGCCTTTGTCTGCGGGGGAAGACTGTGATTCCTGACGGTTGTCGATAGGTTCTCTAAGGCGGCACATTTCATTCCCCTCGCTAAACTTCCTTCCGCTAAGGAGACGGCACAAATCATTATTGAGAATGTATTCAGAATTCATGGCCTCCCGTTAGACGCCGTTTCAGACAGAGGCCCATAGCAATTCACGTCACAGTTTTTGGAGGGAGTTCTGTCGTTTGATTGGTGCGTCCGTCAGTCTCTCTTCGGGTTTCATCCCCAGTCTAACGGTCAAGCAGAGGCCAATCAGACGATTGGTCGCATACTACGCAGCCTTTCTTTCAGAAACCCTGCGTCTTGGGCAGAACAGCTCCCCTGGGCAGAATACGCTCACAATTCGCTTCCTTCGTCTGCTACACGGGATCTCCGTTTCAGAGTAGTGGGTTACCAGCCTCCTCTGTTCTCATCAAGCTTGCCGAGTCCAGCGTTCCCTCCGCTCAAGCGTTTGTCCAACGTTGTGAGCGCACCTGGAGAGGTGAGGTCTGCACTTTGCCGTTACAGGGCACAGGCGGTGAGCCGCCAATAAACGCAGGATTAAGAGGTCAAGGTATTGTTGCGGCCAGAGAGTGTGGCTTTCCACGCAACCTTCCTCTTACGACAACTTCTCGTAAGTTGACTCCCTTAGGTTCATTGGTCCGTTCCGTGTCTCCCAGGTCGTCAATCCTGTCGCTGTGACTCTCTTCTTCCGCGACATCTTCGTGGCGTCCATCCCTGTCTTCCCATGTCTCCTGTGTTAAGCCCTTTCTTCGCTTTTCGTTCGTCTTCCCCTCCCCCCTCCCGTCCTTGTCGAGCGCACCTATTTACAAGGTACATAAGATTATGGACATGCGTTCTCGGGGACGGGTCCTGTACCTAGTGGATTGGGAGGTTACGGTCCTGAGAGGGGTTGGGTTCCGTCTCGGGACGTGCTGGACCCGTTCGCTCATCGATGATTTCCTCCGTTGCAGCAGGGATTCACTCCTCGAGTGCGCAGGAGCGCTGGTGGTGGGGGGGTACTGTCATGTTTGTCATTTATTGTCATGTCTTGTCCCTGTGCTCCCCATGCTATTCGTTTCCCCTCTGCTGGTCTTGTTTGGTTCTATCCCTCTCTCTCCCCTCCCTCTCTCACTCTCTCGCTCTCTCTTCTCTCTGTCGTTCCGTTCCCTGCTCCCAGCTGTTCCTATTCCCCTAATCATCATTTAGTCTTCCCACCTGTTCCCGATCCTTTCCCTGATTAGAGTCCCTATTTATTCCTTTGTGATCCCGTTCCTGTTCCGTCGGTTCCTTATATGTATTCACCATGCTGTGATTGCGTTTCGCCCTGTCCTGTCGTGTTTTTTGCCGTGATTGTGTATCACCCTGTCCCTGTCGTGTTTTGTGCCTTCATCAGTGCTGCGTGTGAGCAGGTGTCTCCAGTCGACTACGGCCTGCGCCTACCCGGCGACCTGCAGTCTGTGGCCGCTTCTCCAGTTGTTTTCCCCTCTACAAATCTAGAGGATTTCTGTTATTCCGTTTTGGACTTTAATAAACTCTGTTTCTGTTAAGTCGCGTTTGGGTCCTCTTTCACCTGCATGACAG
>NW_025758669.1:0-5034 GCF_021184085.1 Oncorhynchus gorbuscha | reverse complement strand
GATCCATCTGCTGGCCAAGGCCCGCGAGCTTTCCGAAACGCTGTGTCTCCAGCTCACCTAGCGTACTAGAGCATCTGTAGCATACTCCTGGGCTACAATTACCGGGCCCACGACCGGTCTGTCGATGTCACCGCATGAAGAGGAATAAACAGACTCACCCCATCGCGACGTCCCCAAAGGTTAACTCTCTAGCCCTCGCTATCTCCCTGCTTGCTAATTCGGCCTGCTAACGGCTAGCTTGTCTAGCCCGGGCCTACGAACTGTTAGCTTGTTAGCACAGGCCTGCTAACCATCTGAATCACTGCATCCCAAACACTCTGAACCCATTTACTTTCTATCTCTTTTTGATTTTTTGTATTTTGTTTATACCTTCCGGAAACTTGCCTCACCCACTGTGGTACGGAATCGCTGTTACTTTTAATTTTTATTTTATTTTTATGACACACTCAAGAACCTCCAGACGCTAACCAGCTAACTAGCTACAAGCTATTTAGTCATTGTTAGTTAAAAATATATAAAAAAATTAAAAACCTGGATAACACTCGCCAGCCCAGCCCCCCTGCCCCATCCACCGCTGCCCCCTGGACACTGATCTCTTGGCTACATAGCTGACGCACACTGGACTGCCCATTAATCACGGTACTCCACTCTGCTTGTTTGTTTTATCTGTCGGCCCAGTTGCCTAGTCAACGCCATTTTACCTGCTGTTTGTTGTGCTAGCTGATTAGCCTCGCCCACTGTTTTTAGCTAGCTTTCTCAATTCAACACCTGTGACTACTGTATGCCTCGCTGTATGTCTCTCTCAAATGTCAATATGCCTTGTATACTGTTGTTCAGGTTAGTTATCATTGTTTTAGTTCACAATGGAGCCCCTAGATCCACTCTGCATACCCCCTGTTACCTCCCCTTGTCCCACCCCCACACATGCGGTGACATCACCATTAAACCAGCATGTCCAGAGATACAACCTCCTCATCATCACCCAGTGCCTGGGCTTACCTCCGCTGTACCCGCACCCCACCATACCCCTGTCTGCGCATTATGCCCTGAATATATTCTACCATGCCCAGAAACCTGCTCCTCTATCCTCTGCCCCCAACGCTCTAGGCGACCAGTTTTGATAGCCTTTAGCCGTACTTCATACTACTCCTTCTCTGTTCCGCGGGTGATGTGGAGGTAAACCCAGGCCCCGCATGTCCCCAGGGTACCCCTCATTTGTTGACTTCTGTGATCTAAAAGTCTTGGTTTTATGCATGTCAACATCAGAAGCCTCCTCCCTAAGTTTGTTTTACTCACTGCTTTAGCACACTCTGCTAACCCTGATGTCATTGCCGTGTCTGAATCCTGGCTCAGGAAGGCCACCAAAAATTCAGAGATTTCCATACTCCAACTATAACATCTTCCGTCAAGATAGAACTGCCAAAGGGGCGGAGTCGCAGTCTACTGCAGAGATAGCCTGCAAAGTAATGTCATACTTTCCAGGTCCATACCCAAACAGTTTGAACTACTAATTTTGAAAATTACTTCCAGAAACAAGTCTCTCACTGTTGCCGCCTGCTACCGACCCCCTCAGCTCCCAGCTGTGCCCTGGACACCATTTGGGTGAATTGATCGCCCCCATCTAGCTTCAGAGTTAGTTCTGTTAGGTGACCTAAACTGGGATATGCTTAACACCCCGGCAGTCCTACACCGGGGTAAGCTAGATGCCCTCAATCTCACTCAAATCATCAAGGAACCCACCAGGTACAACCCTAACTCTGTAAACAAGGGCACCCTCATAGACGCCATCATCCTGACCAACTGGCCCTCCAAATATACCTCTGCTGTCTTCAACCAGGATCTCAGCGATCACTGCCTCATCGCCTGTATCCGCCACGGAGCATAGTCAAACGACCACCCTCATCACTGTCAAACGCTCCCTAAAACACTTCTGTGAGCAGGCCTTTCTAATCGACCTGGCCCGGGTATCCTGGAAGGACATTGACCTCATCCCGTCAGTTGAGGATGCATGGTCATTCTTTAAAAGTAACTTCACTCACCATTTTAGATAAGCATGCTCCGTTCAAAAAATGCAGAACCAAGAACAGATACAGCCCTTGGTTCACTCCAGACCTGGCCTTCTTGTCAGCACAAAAACATCCTGTGGCGGACTGCAATAGCATCAATAGCCCCGCGTATGCACCTGTTCAGGAAGTCAGGAACCAACCCTGCGCAGTCAGTCAGGAAAGCTGAGCCAGCTTCTTCAGGCAAGTTTGCATCCTGTAGCTCCACCCAAAAAGTTCTGGGACACTGTGAAGTCCATGGAGAGTAGAGCACCTCCCTCCCAGCTGCCACTGCACTGAGGCTAGATACACGGTCACCACCGATAAATCCATGGTTATCAAAACTTCAACAAGCATTTCTCAACGGCTGGCCATGCCTTCATACTGGCTACTCAGCCTCGGCCAACAGCTCCGCCCCGTAGCTCTCACCAAGCCTCTCCAGGTTCTCCTTTACCTAAATCCAGGATAGCAGATGTTCTGAAAGATGCAAAACCTGTACCCGTACAAATCAGCTGGGCTTGACAATCTGGACCCGCTATTTCTGAAACTATCTGCCGCCATTGTCGCAACCCCTATTACCAGCCTGTTCAACCTCTCTTTCATATCGTCTGAGATCCCCAAGGATTGGAAAGCTGCCCCAGTCATCACCCTCTTCAAAGGGGGAGACACCCTGGACCCAAACTGTTACAGACCTATATCCATCCTGCCCTGCCTATCTAAGGTCTTCAAAAGCCAAGTCAACAAACAGGTCAATGACCATCTCGAATCCCACCGTACCTTCTCCGCTGTGCAATCTGGTTTCCGAGCCGGTCACGGGTGCACCTCAGCCACACTCAAGGTACTAAACGATATCATAACCGCCATCGATAAAAGACAGTACTGTGCAGCCGTCTTCATCGACCTCGCCAAGGCTTTCGACTCTGTCAATCACCATATTCTTATCGGCAGACTCAACAGCCTCGGTTTTTCGGATGACTGCCTTGCCTGGTTCACCAATTACTTTGCAGACAGAGTTCAGTGTGTCAAATCGGAGGGCATGCTGTCCGGTCCTCTGGCAGTCTCTATGGGGGTGCCACAGGGTTCAATTTTCGGGCCGACTCTTTTCTCTGTGTATATCAATGATGTTGCTCTTGCTGCGGGCGATTCCCTGATCCACCTCTACGCAGACAACACCATTCTATATACTTTCGGCCCGTCATTGGACACTGTGCTATCTAACCTCCAAACGAGCTTCAATGCCATACAGCACTCCTTCCGTGGCCTCCAACTGCTCTTAAACGCGAGTAAAACCAAATGCATGCTTTTCAACCGATCGCTGCCTGCACCCGCATGCCCAACTAGCATCACCACCCTGGATGGTTCCGACCTTGAATATGTGGACATCTATAAGTACCTAGGTGTCTGGCTAGACTGCAAACTCTCCTTCCAGACCCACATCAAACATCTCCAATCGAAAACCAAATCAAGAGTCGGCTTTCTATTCCGCAACAAAGCCTCCTTCACTCACGCTGCCAAGCTTACCCTAGTAAAACTGACTATCCTACCGATCCTCGACTTCGGCGATGTCATCTACAAAATGGCTTCCAACACTCTACTCAGCAAACTGGATGCAGTCTATCACAGTGCCATCCGTTTTGTCACTAAAGCACCTTATACCACCCACCACTGCGACTTGTATGCTCTAGTCGGCTGGCCCTCACTACATATTCGTCGCCAGACCCACTGGCTCCAAGTCATCTACAAGTCCATGCTAGGTAAAGCTCCGCCTTATCTCAGTTCACTGGTCACGATGGCAACACCCATCCGTAGCACGCGCTCCAGCAGGTGTATCTCACTGATCATCCCTAAAGCCAACACATCATTTGGCCGCCTTTCGTTCCAGTACTCTGCTGCCTGTGACTGGAACGAATTGCAAAATCACTGAAGTTGGAGACTTTTATCTCCCTCACCAACTTCAAACATCAGCTATCCGAGCAGCTAACCGATCGCTGCAGCTGTACATAGTCTCGGAAAAATAGCCCACCCATTTTCACCTACCTCATTCCCATACTGTTTTTTATACTGTTTTTTTTATTTATTTTTTTCTGCTCTTTTGCACACCAATATCTCTACCTGTACATGACCATCTGATCATTTATCACTCAGTGTTAATCTGCAAAACTGTATTATTCGCCTACCTCCTCATGCCTTTTGCACACATTGTATATAGACTGCCCATTTTTTTCTACTGTGTTATTGACTTGTTAATTGTTTATTCCATGTGTAACTCTGCGTTGTCTGTTCACACTGCTATGCTTTATCTTGGCCAGGTCGCAGTTGCAAATGAGAACTTGTTCTCAACTAGCCTACCTGGTTAAATAAAGGTGAAATAAAAAAAATAAAAAAATAAAAAATAGGTAACAGTATATAACAGTGCATAGGTAACAGCATATAACAGTGAATAGGTAACAGTATATAACAGTGCATAGGTAACAGCATATAACAGTGCATAGGTAACAGCATATAACAGTGAATAGGTAACAGTATATAACAGTGAATAGGTAACAGTATATAACAGTGCATAGGTAACAGCATATAACAGTGAATAGGTAACAGTATATAACAGTGAATAAGTAACAGCATATAACAGTGCATAGGTAACAGTATATAACAGTGCATAGGTAACAGCATATAACAGTGCATAGGTAACAGCATATAACAGTGCATAGGTAACAGCATATAACAGTGCATAGATAACAGCATATAACAGTGAATAGGTAACAGCATATAACAGTGAATAGGTAACAGCATATAACAGTGAATAGGTAACAGTATATAACAGTGAATAGGTAACAGCATATAACAGTGAATAGGTAACAGTATATAACAGTGAATAGGTAACAGCATATAACAGTGAATAGGTAACAGTATATAACAGTGAATAGGTAACAGCATATAACAGTGCATAGGTAACAGCATATAACAGTGAATAGGTAACAGCATATAACAGTGA
>NW_025758668.1:0-5034 GCF_021184085.1 Oncorhynchus gorbuscha | reverse complement strand
TCTTTGTATCGCCCTGTCGTGTCGTGTTTCCCTCAGATGCTGCGTGGTGAGCAGGTGTCTGAGTCTGCTACGGTCAAGTGCCTTCCCGAGGCAACCTACAGTTTATGATCGAGTCTCCAGTCTGTTCTCGTCATTACGAGTGGAATTGTTTTTTATGCTTTATTTACCATCTGATTTGTCTAGAGTATTGCATATTCCCTTTACTGGATTAAAGACTCTGTTTTCGCCAAGTCGCTTTTTGGGTCCTCATTCACCGGCATAACAGAAGGATCCGACCAAAGAATGGACCCAGCGACTACAGACGCTAACACTGCCGTCGAGATCCAAGGAGCCATGCTCGGCAGACACGAGCAGGAATTGTCTGCTGCTCGTCATGCCGTGGAGAACCTGACCGCTCAGGTTTCCGACCTCTCTGGACAGTTCCAGAGTCTTCGTCTCGTGCCACCTGTTACTTCCTGGTCTGCCGAGCCTCCGAACCTAGGGTTAATAACCCACCTTGTTACTCAGCAGCCCCACGGAGTGCTCGCTCCTTTCTCACCCAGTGTGATATTGTGTTCTCTCCAACCCAACACATACTCTAGAGAAGAGCCCGGGTTACTTACGCTCTATCACTCCTTACTGGCCGGGCTCGAGAGTGGGGCACAGCTATTTGGGAGGCAAGGGCTGATTGTTCTAACAATTACCAGAACTTTAAAGAGGAGATGATTCGGGTTTTTGACCGTTCAGTTTTGGTAGGAGGCTTCTAGGGCCCTGGCTTCCCTATGCCAAGGTGATCGATCCATAACGGATTACTCTATAGAGTTTCGCACTCTTGCTGCCTCTAGTGACTGAACGAGCCGGCGCTGCTACTCGTTTCTGGAGGGACTCCACGCAGTGGTTAAAGATGAGATTCTCTCCCGGGAGGTTCCGTCCAGTGTGGACTCTTTGATTGCTCTCGCCATCCGCATTGAACGACGGGTAGATCTTCGTCACCAAGCTCGTGGAAGAGAGCTCGCGTCAACGGTGTTTCCCTGCTCCGCATCGCAAACCATCTCCCTCCTCTGGCTCAGAGACTGAGCCCATGCAGCTGGGAGGTATTCGCATCTCGACTAAGGAGAGGGAACGGAGGATCACCAACCGCCTGTGCCTCTATTGCGGACTTGCTGGACATTTTGTCAATTCATGTCCAGTAAAGCCAGAGCTCATCAGTAAGCGGAGGCTACTGGTGAGCGCTACTACTCAGGTCTCTCCATCTAGATCCTGTACTACTTTGTCGGTCCATCTACGCTGGACCGGTTCGGGTGCTACATGCAAGTGCCTTGATAGACTCTGGGGCTGAGGGTTGTTTCATGGACGAAGCATGGGCTCGAAACATGACATTCCTTTCAGACAGTTAGACAAGCCAACGCCCATGTTCGCCTTAGATGGTAGTCATCTTCCCAGTATCAGATTTGAGACACTACCTTTAACCCTCACAGTATCTGGTAACCACAGTGAGACTATTTCTTTTTTGATTTTTCGTTCACCTTTTACACCTGTTGTTTTGGGTCATCCCTGGCTAGTATGTCATAATCCTTCTATTAATTGGTCTAGTAATTCTATCCTATCCTGGAACGTTTTCTTGTCATGTGAAGTGTTTAATGTCTGCCATCCCTCCCGTTTCTTCTGTCCCCACTTCTCAGGAGGAACCTGGCGATTTGACAGGAGTGCCGGAGGAATATCATGATCTGCGCACGGTCTTCAGTCGGTCCCGAGCCAACTCCCTTCCTCCTCACCGGTCGTATGATTGTAGTTGATCTCCTTCCGGGGACCACTCCTCCTCGGGGTAGACTATACTCTCTGTCGGCTCCCCGAACGTAAGGCTCTCGAGGATTATTTGTCTGTGTCTCTTGACGCCGGTACCATAGTGCCTTCTTCCTCTCCGGCCGGGGCGGGGTTTTTGTTAAGAAAAAGGACGGTACTCTGCGCCCCTGCGTGGATTATCGAGGGCTGAATGACATAACGGTTAAGAATCGTTATCCGCTTCCCTTATGTCATCAGCCTTCGAGATTCTGCAGGGTGCCAGGTGCTTTTACTAAGTTGGACCTTCGTAACGCTTACCATCTCGTGCGCATCAGAGAGGGGACGAGTGGAAAACGGCGTTTAACACTCCGTTAGGGCATTTTGAGTACCGGGTTCTGCCGTTTGGTCTCGCCAATGCGCCAGCTGTTTTCAGGCATTAGTTAATGATGTTCTGAGAGACATGCTGAACATCTTTGTTTTTGTCTACCTTGACGATATCCTGATTTTTCACCGTCACTCGAGATTCATGTTCAGCACGTTCGCGTGTTCTCCAGCGCCTGTTAGAGAAATTGTCTCTACGTAAAGGCTGAAGTGCTCTTTTCATGTCTCCTCCGTTACTTTTCTCGGTTCCGTTATTTCCGCTGAAGGCATTCAGATGGATTCCGCTAAGGTCCAAGCTGTCAGTGAGTGGCCCGTTCAAGGTCACGTGTCGAGTTGCAGCGCTTTCTAGGTTTCGCTAATTTCTATCGGCGTTTCATTCGTAATTTCGGTCAAGTTGCTGCCCCTCTCACAGCTCTTACTTCTGTCAAGACGTGTTTTAAGTGGTCCGGTTCCGCCCAGGAGCTTTTGATCTTCTAAAGGAACGTTTTACGTCCGCTCCTATCCTCGTTACTCTGGCGTCACTAGACAATTCATTGTCGAGGTTGGCCTTCAGAGGTAGGTGTAAGGAGCCATTCTATCCCAGCGCTTCCAGTCTGACGATAAGTTCATCCTTGCGCTTATTTTTCTCATCGCCTGTCGCCATCTGAACGCAACTATGATGTGGGTAACCGCGGAGCTGCTCGCCATCCGCTTAGCCCTAGGCGAATGGCGACAGTGGTTGGAGGGGGCGACCGTTCCTTTTGTCGTTTGGACAGACCATAAGAACCTTGAGTACATCCGTTCTGCCAAACGACTTAATGCTCGTCAAGCTCGTTGGGCGTTATTTTTCGCTCGTTTGAGTTTGTGATTTCTTACCGTCCGGGTGGCAAGAACACAAAGCCTGATGCCTTATCCCGTCTTTTTAGTTCTTCTGTGGCTTCTACTGATCCCGGGGGATTCTTCCTTATGGGCGTGTTGTCGGGTTGACAGTCTGGGAATTGAAAGACAGGTTAAGCAAGCACTCACGCACACTGCGTCGCGCGCGTTTGTCCTAAAAGTAACCTTCTTTTCGTTCCTGTTTCCACTCGTCTGGCTGTTCTTCAGTGGGCTCACTCTGCCAAAGTTAGCTGGTCATCCCGGCGTTCGAGGCACTCTTGCTTCTATTCGCCAGCGCTTTTGGTGGCCGACTCAGGAGCGTGACACGCGCCGTTTCGTGGCTGCTTGTTCGGACTGCGCGCGAACTAAGTCAGGTAACTCTCCCTCCTGCCGGTCGTCTCAGACCGCCCGTCCTTCTCGACCATGGTCTCACATCGCCCTAGACTTCATTACCGGTCTGCCTTTGTCTGCGGGAAGACTGTGATTCTTACGGTTGTCGATAGGTTCTCTAAGGCGGCACATTTCATTCCCCTCGTAAACTTCCTTCCGCTAAGGAGACGGCACAAATCATCATCGAGAATGTGTTCAGAATTCATGGCCTCCCGTTAGACGCCGTTTCAGACAGAGGCCCGCAATTCACGTCACAGTTTTGGAGGGAGTTCTGTCGTTTGATTGGTGCGTCCGTCAGTCTCTCTTCCGGGTTTCATCCCCAGTCTAACGGTCAAGCAGAGAGGGCCAATCAGACGATTGGTCGCATACTACGCAGCCTTTCTTTCAGAAACCCTGCGTCTTGGGCAGAACAGCTCCCTGGGCAGAATACGCTCACAACTCGCTTCCTTCGTCTGCTACCGGGTTATCTCCGTTTCAGAGTAGTCTGGGTTACCAGCCTCCTCTGTTCTCATCCCAGCTTGCCGAGTCCAGCGTTCCCTCCGCTCAAGCGTTTGTCCAACGTTGTGAGCGCACCTGGAGGAGGGTGAGGTCTGCACTTTGCCGTTACAGGGCACAGACTGTGAGAGCCGCCAATAAACGTAGGATTAAGAGTCCAAGGTATTGTTGCGGCCAGAGAGTGTGGCTTTCCACTCGCAACCTTCCTCTTACGACAGCTTCTCGTAAGTTGACTCCGCGGTTCATTGGTCCGTTCCGTGTCTCCCAGGTCGTCAATCCTGTCGCTGTGCGACTGCTTCTTCCGCGACATCTTCGTCGCGTCCATCCTGTCTTCCATGTCTCCTGTGTCAAGCCCTTTCTTCGCACCCCCGTTCGTCTTCCCTCCCCCCTCCCGTCCTTGTCGAGAGCGCACCTATTTACAAGGTACGTAGGATCATGGACATGCGTTCTCGGGGACGGGGTCACCAATACTTAGTGGATTGGGAGGGTTACGGTCCTGAGGAGAGGAGTTGGGTCCCGTCTCGGGACGTGCTGGACCGTTCGCTGATTGATGATTTCCTCCGTTGCCGCCAGGATTCCTCCTCGAGTGCGCCAGGAGGCGCTCGGTGAGTGGGGGGGTACTGTCATGTTTTGTCTTATATTGTCTTGTCATTTTGCTTTTCCTTCTGTTCGTTTTCCCCCTGCTGGTCTTTTTAGGTTCGTTCCCTTTTTTCTCTCTCCCTCCCTCTCTCTCTTCTCTCTATCGTTCCGTTCCTGCTCCCAGCTGTTCCTATTCCCCTAATCAATCATTTAGTCTTCCACACCTGTTCCCTATCTTTTCCCCTGATTAGAGTCCCTATTTCTCCCCTTGTTTTCCGTTTCTGTCCTGTCGGATCCTTGTATATTGTTCACCGTGCTGTGTCTTTGTATCGCCCTGTCGTGTCGTGTTTCCCTCAGATGCTGCGTGGTGAGCAGGTGTCTGAGTCTGCTACGGTCAAGTGCCTTCCCGAGGCAACCTACAGTTTATGATCGAGTCTCCAGTCTGTTCTCGTCATTACGAGTGGAATTGTTTTTATGCTTTATTTACCGCTCCGATTTGTCTAGGAGTATTGCATATTTCCTTTACTGGATTAAAGACTCTGTTTTCGCCAAGTCGCTTTTGGGTCCTCATTC
>NW_025758667.1:0-5035 GCF_021184085.1 Oncorhynchus gorbuscha | reverse complement strand
GAAAGAGGACCCAAAAGCGACTTAACAGAAACAGAGTTTATTCAAGTCCAAACAGGAATAACAGAAATCCTCTAGTCTGTAGAGGGGAATAACAGGAGAAGCGGCCACAGACTGCAGGTCGCTCGGTAGGCGCAGGCCGTAGCTGACAGAGACACCTGCTCACACGCAGCATCTGATGAAGGCAAAAACACGACAGGACAGGGCGATACACAATCACAGCAAAAACACGACAGGACAGGGCGAAACGCAATCACAGCACGGTGAATACTTCAAACAAGGAACCGACAGGACAGGAACGGAACACAAAGGAATAAATAGGGACTCTAATCAGGGGAAAGGATCGGGAACAGGTGTGGGAAGACTAAATGATGATTAGGGGAATAGGAACAGCTGGGAGCAGGAACGGAACGATAGAGAGAAGAGAGAGCGAGAGAGTGAGAGAGGGAGGGGGAGAGAGAGGGATAGAAAGAGGGAAAGAACCTAATAAGACCAGCAGAGGGAAACGAATAGAATGGGGAGCACAGGGACAAGACATGATAATAAATGACAAACATGACAGTACCCCCCCACTCACCGGCGCTCCTGGCGCACTCGGGAGGAGGAATCCTGGCGGCAACGGGAGGAAATCATCGATGAGTGAACGGTCCAGCACGTCCCGAGACGGAACCCAACTCCTCTCCTCAGACCGCAACCCTCCCAATCCACTAAGTAGGTTATAGACCCTGTCCCCGAGAATGCATGTCCATGTGATCTTATGTACCTTGTAAATAGGTGCGCTCGACAAGGACGGGAGAGGGGGGGAGTGGGAAGACGAACGGCTAAGAAAGGGCTTAACACAGAGACAGTGGAAGAGAGAGCGGACAACAAGATGTCGCGAGGCCAGCTAGGTCGCACAGCGACAGGATTGACGACCTGGGAGACACGGAACGGACCAATGAACCGCGGAGTCAACTTACGAGAAGCTGTCGTAAGAGGAAGGTTGCGAGTGGAAAGCCACACTCTCTGGCCGCAACAATACCTTGGACTCTTAATCCTGCGTTTATTGGCGGCTCACAGTCTTCCCCGCAGACAAAGGCAGACCGGTAATGAAGTCTAAGGCGATGTGAGACCATGGTCGAGAAGGAATGGGGAGCGGTCTGAGACGACCGGCAGGAGGAGAGTTACCCGACTTAGTCTGCGCACAGTCCGAACAAGCAGCCACGAAACGGCGCGTGTCACGCTCCTGAGTCGGCCACCAAAAGCGCTGGCGAATAGACGCAAGAGTGCCTCGAACACCGGGATGACCAGCTAACTTGGCAGAGTGAGCCCACTGAAGAACAGCCAGACGAGTGGAAACAGGAACGAAAAAGGAGGTTACTAGGACAACGCGCGGCGACGAGTGTGCGTGAGTGCTTGCTTAACCTGTCTTTCAATTCCCCAGACTGTTAACCCGACAACACGCCCATAAGGAAGAATCCTCGGGGATCAGTAGAAGCCACAGAAGAACTAAACAGACGGGATAAGGCATCAGGCTTGGTGTTCTTGCTACCCGGACGGTAAGAAATCACAAACTCTCGGAAACGAGCGTAAAAACAACGCCCAACGAGCTTGACGGGCATTAAGTCGTTTGGCAGAACGGATGTACTCAAGGTTCTTATGGTCTGTCCAAACGACAAAAGGAACGGTCGCCTCAACCACTGTCGCCATTCGCCTTAGGGCTAAGCGGATGGCGAGCAGTTCACGGTTACCCACATCATAGTTGCGCCAGATGGCGACAGGCGATGAGAAAAAATAAGCGCAAGGATGAACCTTATCAGCCAGACTGGAAGCGCTGGGATAGAATGGCTCCCACGCCTACCTCTCTGAAGGCCAACCTCGACAATGAATTGTCTAGTGACGTCAGGAGTAACGAGGATAGGAGCGGACGTAAAACGTTCTTTTAGAAGATCAAAAGCTCCCTGGGCGGAACCGGACCACTTAAAACACGTCTTGACAGAAGTAAGAGCTGTGAGAGGGGCAGCAACTTGACCGAAATTACTTAATGAAACGCCGATAGAAATTAGCGAAACCTAAAAAGCGCTGCAACTCGACACGTGACCTTGAACGGGCCAATCACTGACAGCTTGGACCTTAGCGGAATCCATCTGAATGCCTTCAGCGGAAATAACGGAACCGAGAAAAGTAACGGAGGAGACATGAAAAGAGCACTTCTCAGCCTTTACGTAGAGACAATTCTCTAAAAGGCGCTGTAGAACACGTCGAACGTGCTGAACATGAATCTCGAGGACGGAGAAAAAATCAGATATCGTCAAGATAGACAAAAACAAAGATGTTCAGCATGTCTCTCAGAACATCATTAACTAATGCCTGAAAACAGCTGGCGCATTGGCGAGACCGAACGGCAGAACCCGTACTCAAAATGCCCTAACGGAGTGTTAAACGCCGCTTTTCCACTCGTCCCCTCTCTGATGCGCACGAGATGGTAAGCGTTACGAAGGTCCAACTTAGTAAAGACCTGGCTCTCAGAATCTCGAAGGCTGATGACATAAGGGGGAAGCGGATAACGATTCTAACCGTTATGTCATTCAGCCCTCGATATCCACGCAGGGGCGCAGAGTACCGTCCTTCTTCTTAACAAAAAGAAACCCGCCCGGCCGGAGAAGAAGAAGGCACTATGGTACCGGCGCCAAGAGACACAGACAAATAATCCTCGAGAGCCTTACGCTCGGGAGCCGACAGAGAGTATAGTCTACCTCGAGGAGGAGTGGTCCCCGGAAGGAGATCAATACTACAATCATACGACCGGTGAGGAGGAAGGGAGTTGGCTCGGGACCGACTGAAGACCGTGCGCAGATCATGATATTCCTCCGGCACTCCTGTCAACGCCAGGTTCCTCCTGAGAAGTAGGGACAGAAGAAACGGAGGGATGGCAGACATTAAACACTTCACATGACAAGAAACGTTCCAGGATAGGATAGAATTACTAGACCAATTAATAGAAGGATTATGACATACTAGCCAGGGATGACCCAAAACAACAGGTGTAAACGGTGAACGGAAAATCAAAAAGAAATAGTCTCACTGTGGTTACCAGATACTGTGAGAGTTAAAGGTAGTGTCTCAAATTTGATACTGGGAAGATGACTACCATCTAAGGCAAACATGGGCGTAGGCTTGTCTAACGGTCTGAAAGGAATGTTATGTTTCCGAACCCATGCTTCGTCCATGAAACAACCCTCAGCCCCAGAGTCAATCAAGGCACTGCATGTAGCACCCGAACCGGTCCAGCGTAGATGGACCGACATAGTAGTACAAGATCTAGATGAAGAGACCTGAGTAGTAGCGCCACCAGTAGCCCTCCGCTTACTGATGGGCTTCTGGCCTTTACTGGACATGAATTAACAAAATGTCCAGCAACTCCGCAATAGAGGCACAGGCGGTTGGTGATCCTCCGTCTCTCCTTAGTCGAGATGCGAATCCCTCCCAGCTGCATGGGCTCAGTCTCAAAGCCAGAGGAGGGAGATGGTTGCGATGCGGAGCAGGGAAACACCGTTGGATGCGAGCTCTCTTCCACGAGCCCGGTGACGAAGATCTACCCGTCGTTCTATGCGGATGGCGAGAGCAATCAAAGAGTCCACATCTGAAGGAACCTCCCGGGAGAGAATCTCATCCTTAACCACTGCGTGGAGTCCCTCCAGAAAACGAGCGAGCAGCGCCCCGGCTCGTTCCACTCACTAGAGGCAGCAAGAGTGCGAAACTCAATAGAATAATCCGTTATGGACCGTTCACCTTGGCATAAGGGAAGCCAGGGCCCTAGAAGCCTCCCTACCAAAAACTGAACGGTCAAAAACCCGAATCATCTCCTCTTTAAAGTTCTGGAACTTGTTAGAGCAATCAGCCCTGCCTCCCAGATAGCTGTGCCCCACTCTCGAGCCCGGCCAGTAAGGAGTGAAATGACGTAGCAACCCGAGCTCTCTCTCTAGAGTATGTGTTGGGTTGAGAGAGAACACACCTCACACTGCGTGAGAAAGGAGCGGCACTCAGTGGCTGCCCGGAGTAGCAAGGTGGGTTATTAACCCTAGGTTCTGGAGGCTCGGCAGGCCAGGAAGTAACAGGTGGCACGAGACGTAGACTCTGGAACTGTCCAGAGAGGTCGGAAACCTGAGCGGCCAGGTTCTCCACGGCATGGCGAGCAGCAGACAATTCCTGCTCGTGTCTGCCGAGCATGGCTCCTTGGATCTTGACGGCAGTGTAACGAGCGTCTGAAGTCGCTGGGTCCATTCCTTGGTCGGTTCCTTCTGTCATGCAGGTGAAAGAGGACCCAAAAGCGACTTAACAGAAACAGAGTTTATTTAAGTCCAAACAGGGAATAACAGAAATCCTCTAGTCTGTAGAGGGGAATAACTGGAGAAGCGGCCACAGACTGCAGGTCGCTTCGGGTAGGCGCAGGCCGTAGCTGACAGAGACACCTGCTCACACGCAGCATCTGATGAAGGCAAAAACACGACAGGACAGGGCGATACACAATCACAGCAAAACACGACAGGACAGGGCGAAACGCAATCACAGCATGGTGAATACTAAACAAGGAACCGACGGGACAGGAACGGAACACAAAGGAATAAATAGGGACTCTAATCAGGGGAAAGGATCGGGAACAGGTGTGGGAAGACTAAATGATGATTAGGGGAATAGGAACAGCTGGGAGCAGGAACGGAACGATAGAGAGAAGAGAGAGCGAGAGAGTGAGAGAGGGAGGGGGAGAGAGAGGGATAGAAGGAGGGAAAGAACCAAATAAGACCAGCAGAGGGAAACGAATAGAATGGGGAGCACAGGGACAAGACATGATAATAAATGACAAACATGACAGGGTCAGGAGACACTGTGGCCCCATCCGAGGACACCCCCGGACAGGGCCAAACAGGAAGGATATAACCCCACCCACTTTGCCAAAGCACAGCCCCCACACCACTAGAGGGAAATCTTCAACCACCAACTTACCATCCTGAGACAAGGCCGAGTATAGCCCACAAAGATCTCCGACACGGTACAACCC
>NW_025758666.1:0-5035 GCF_021184085.1 Oncorhynchus gorbuscha | reverse complement strand
ATAAAAGGTTTCTGTTTCTGTCTCCATATGATATGGTAAATATATCTACTTATGATAAGATAAAAGGTTTCTGTTTCTGTCTCCATATGATGTGGTAAATATATTTACATTTACATTTAAGTCATTTAGCAGACGCTCTTATCCAGAGCGACTTACAAATTGGTGCATTCACCTTATGACATCCAGTGGGACAGTCACTTAACAATAGTGCATCTAAAACTTAGGGGGTGGGGTGAGAGGGATTACTTAACCTATCCTAGGTATTCCTTAAAGAGGTGGGGTTTCAGGTGTCTCCGGAAGGTGGTGATTGACTCCGCTGTCCTGGCGTCGTGAGGGAGTTTGTTCCACCATTGGGGGGCCAGGGCAGCGAACAGTTTTGACTGGGCTGAGCGGGAGCTGTACTTCCTCAGTGGTAGGGAGGCGAGCAGGCCAGAGGTGGATGAACGCAGTGCCCTTGTTTGGGTGTAGGGCCTGATCAGAGCCTGGAGGTACTGAGGTGCCGTTCCCTCACAGCTCCGTAGGCAAGCACCATGGTCTTGTAGCGGATGCGAGCTTCAACTGGAAGCCAGTGGAGAGAACGGAGGAGCGGGGTGACGTGAGAGAACTTGGGAAGGTTGAACACCAGACGGGCTGCGGCGTTCTGGATGAGTTGAAGGGGTTTAATGGCACAGGCAGGGAGCCCAGCCAACAGCGAGTTGCAGTAATCCAGACGGGAGATGACAAGTGCCTGGATTAGGACCTGCGCCGCTTCCTGTGTGAGGCAGGGTCGTACTCTGCGGATGTTGTAGAGCATGAACCTACAGGAACGGGCCACCGCCTTGATGTTAGTTGAGAACGACAGGGTGTTGTCCAGGATCACGCCAAGGTTCTTGGCGCTCTGGGAGGAGGACACAATGGAGTTGTCGACCGTGATGGCGAGATCATGGAACGGGCAGTCCTTCCCCGGGAGGAAGAGCAGCTCCGTCTTGCCGAGGTTCAGCTTGAGGTGGTGATCCGTCATCCACACTGATATGTCTGCCAGACATGCAGAGATGCGATTCGCCACCTGGTCATCAGAAGGGGGAAAGGAGAAGATTAATTGTGTGTCGTCTGCATAGCAATGATAAGAGAGACCATGTGAGGTTATGACAGAGCCAAGTGACTTGGTGTATAGCGAGAATAGGAGAGGGCCAAGAACAGAGCCCTGGGGGACACCAGTGGTGAGAGCGCGTGGTGAGGAGACAGATTCTCGCCACGCCACCTGGTAGGAGCGACCTGTCAGGTAGGACGCAATCCAAGCGTGGGCCGCGCCGGAGATGCCCAACTCGGAGAGGGTGGAGAGGAGGATCTGATGGTTCACAGTATCGAAGGCAGCCGATAGATCTAGAAGGATGAGAGCAGAGGAGAGAGAGTTAGCTTTAGCAGTGCGGAGCGCCTCCGTGATACAGAGGAGAGCAGTCTCAGTTGAATGACTAGTCTTGAAACCTGACTGATTTGGATCAAGAAGGTCATTCAGAGAGAGATAGCGGGAGAGCTGGCCAAGGACGGCACGTTCAAGAGTTTTGGAGAGAAAAGAAAGAAGGGATACTGGTCTGTAATTGTTGACATCGGAGGGATCGAGTGTAGGTTTTTTCAGAAGGGGTGCAACTCTCGCTCTCTTGAAGACGGAAGGGACGTAGCCAACGGTCAGGGATGAGTTGATGAGCGAGGTGAGGTAAGGGAGAAGGTCTCCGGAAATGGTCTGGAGAAGAGAGGAGGGGATAGGGTCAAGCGGGCAGGTTGTTGGGCGGCCGGTCGTCACAAGACGCGAGATTTCATCTGGAGAGAGAGGGGAGAAAGAGGTCAGAGCACAGGGTAGGGCAGTGTGAGCAGAACCAGCGGTGTCGTTTGACTTAGCAAACGAGGATCGGATGTCGTCGACCTTCTTTTCAAAATGGTTGACGAAGTCATCTGCAGAGAGGGAGGAGGGGGGAGGGGGCGGAGGATTCAGGAGGGAGGAGAAGGTGGCAAAGAGCTTCCTAGGGTTAGAGGCAGATGCTTGGAATTTAGCGTGGTAGAAAGTGGCTTTAGCAGCAGAGACAGAGGAGGAAAATGTAGAGAGGAGGGAGTGAAAGGATGCCAGGTCCGCAGGGAGGCGAAGTTTCCTCCATTTCCGCTCGGCTGCCCGGAGCCCTGTTCTGTGAGCTCGCAATGAGTCATCGAGCCACGGAGCGGGAGGGGAGGACCGAGCCGGCCTGGAGGATAGGGGACATAGAGAGTCAAGGGATGCAGAGAGGGAGGAGAGGAGGGTTGAGGAGGCAGAATCAGGAGATAGGTGGGAGAAGGTTTGAGCGGAGGGAAGAGATGATAGGATGGAAGAGGAGAGAGTAGCGGGGGAGAGAGAGCGAAGGTTGGGACGGCGCGATACCATCCGAGTAGGGGCAGTGTGGGAGGTGTTGGATGAGAGCGAGAGGGAAAAGGATACAAGGCAGTGGTCGGAGACTTGGAGGGGAGTTGCAGTGAGGTTAGTGGAAGAACAGCATCTAGTAAAGATGAGGTCGAGCGTATTGCCTGCCTTGTGAGTAGGGGGGAAGGTGAGAGGGTGAGGTCAAAAGAGGAGAGGAGTGGAAAGAAGGAGGCAGAGAGGAAAGAGTCAAAGGTAGACGTGGGGAGGTTAAAGTCGCCCAGAACTGTGAGAGGTGAGCCGTCCTCAGGAAAGGAGCTTATCAAGGCATCAAGCTCATTGATGAACTCTCCGAGGGAACCTGGAGGGCGATAAATGATAAGGATGTTAAGCTTGAAAGGGCTAGTAACTGTGACAGCATGGAATTCAAAGGAGGCGATAGACAGATGGGTAAGGGGAGAAAGAGAGAATGACCACTTGGGAGAGATGAGGATCCCGGTGCCACCACCCCGCTGACCAGACGCTCTCGGGTGTGCGAGAACACGTGGGCGGACGAAGAGAGAGCAGTAGGAGTAGCAGTGTTGTCTGTGGTGATCCATGTTTCCGTCAGTGCCAAGAAGTCGAGGGACTGGAGGGAGGCATAGGCTGAGATGAACTCTGCCTTGTTGACCGCAGATTGGCAGTTCCAGAGGCTACCGGAGACCTGGAACTCCACGTGGGTCGTGCGCGCTGGGACCACCAGAGTAGGGTGGCCGCGGCCACGCGGTGAGGAGCGTTTGTATGGTCTGTGCAGAGAGGAGAGAACAGGGATAAACAGACACATAGTTGACAGGCTACAGAAGAGGCTACGCTAATGCAAAGGAGATTGGAATGACAAGTGGACTACACGTCTCGAATGTTCAGAAAGTTAAGCTACGTAGCAAGAATCTTATTGACTAAAATGATTAAAATGATACAGTACTGCTGAAGTAGGCCAGCTGGCAGTGGGTGCGTTGTTGACACTACACTAATCAAGTCGTTCCGTTGAGTGTAATAGTTTCTGCAGTGTTGCTATTCGGGGCTAGCAGGCTAGCTAGCAGTGTTGTTTACGTTACGCTGCGTTAAAAGAACGACAATAGATGGCTAGCGAACCTAGAAAATCGCTCTAGACTACACAATTATCTTTGATACAAAGACGGCTATGTAGCTAGCTAAGTAGCTAGCTACGATCAAACAAATCAAAACCGTTGTACTGTAATGAAATGGAAGTGAAATGTGATACAACCTGTGAATGCGAATTTGGTAGTTGAGTTCTATACAGAAGACGTTGGCTAGCTGCTAGCTAGCAGAGTCACTCTACGTTATGACTCACAAATAGCTGGGCTAGCCAACCTCGGCAAATTAAGATAATCACTCTAAGACTACACACTCTAAAACCTAAACAACACAATTATCTTGGATACGATGATACGAAGACAGCAAAGACAGCTATGTAGCTAGCTAACACTAAACTAATCAAGCTGTCAGTTGAGTGAAAAGTTTCTCCAGTGCAGCTAATCAGTGGACGTTAGCCAGCTGGCTAGTGAAGACTACGTTAGACGGCGAAATACGATAATTACGCAATTATCTTTGATACAAAGACGGCTATGTAGCTAGCTGAGAAGAAATTGCTAAGATAAGACAAATCAAACCGTTGTGATATAATGAAATATAATGAAAAAGTTATACTACCCGTTGGAGCGACGTGCAGATGCGACCACTCGCCTCCAACCACTTATGATAAGATAAAAGGATTCTGTTTCTGTTTCTGTCTCCATATGATATGGTAAATATATCCACTTATGATAAGATAAAAGGTTTCTGTTTCTGTCTCCATATGATATGGTAAATATATCTACTTATGATAAGATAAAAGGTTTCTGTTTCTGTTTCCATATGATATGGTAAATATATCTACTTATGATAAGATAAAAGGTTTCTGTTTCTGTTTCCATATGATATGGTAAATATATCTACTTATGATAATATAAAAGGTTTCTGTTTCTGTTTCTGTCTCCATATGATATGGTAAATATATCTACTTATGATAAGATAAAAGGTTTCTGTCTCCATATGATATGGTAAATATATCCACTTATGATAAGATAAAAGGTTTCTGTTTCTGTCTCCATATGATATGGTAAATATATCTACTTATGATAAGATAAAAGGTTTCTGTTTCTGTCTCCATATGATATGGTAAATATATCTACTTATGATAAGATAAAAGGTTTCTGTTTCTGTTTCTGTCTCCATATGATATGGTAAATATATCTACTTATGATAAGATAAAAGGTTTCTGTTTCTGTTTCTGTCTCCATATGATATGGTAAATATATCCACTTATGATAAGATAAAAGGTTTCTGTTTCTGTCTCCATATGATATGGTAAATATATCTACTTATGATAAGATAAAAGGTTTCTGTTTCTGTCTCCATATGATATGGTAAATATATCCACTTATGATAAGATAAAAGGTTTCTGTTTCTGTCTCCATATGATATGGTAAATATATCTACTTATGATAAGATCAAAGGTTTCTGCTTCTGTCTCCATATGATATGTTAAATATATCTACTTATGATAACATCAAGGGTTTCTGTTTCTGTCTCCATATGATATGGTAAATATATCCACATATGATAAGATAAAAG
>NW_025758665.1:0-5037 GCF_021184085.1 Oncorhynchus gorbuscha | reverse complement strand
CCCCCTTTCACTCTCTCGCTCTCTCTTTCTCTCTGTCGTTCGTTCCTGCTCCCAGCTGTTCCTATTCCCTAATCATCATTTAGCCTTCCCACACCTGTTCCGATCTTTCCCCTGATTAGACTCCTATTTATTCCTTTGTGATCCGTTCCTGTTCCGTCGGTTCCTTGTTTTGTATTCCATGCTGTAATTGCGTTTCGCCCTGTCCTGTCGTGTTTTTGCCGTGATTGTGTATCACCCTGTCCTGTCGTGTTTGTGCCTTCTTCAGACGCTGCGTGTGAGCAGGTGTCTCCAGTTGACTACGGCCTGCGCCTACCCGAAGCGACCTGCAGTCTGTGGCCGCTTCTCCAGTTGTTTTCCCCTCTACTATCTAGAGGATTTCAGTTATTCGGTTTTGAGCATTAATAAACTCTGTTTCTGTTAAGTCGCGTTTGGGTCCTCCTTCACCTGCATAACAGAAGGAACCGACCAAAGAATGGACCCAGCGACTTCAGACGCTCGTTACACTGCCGTCGAGATCCAAGGAGCCATGCTCGGCAGACACGAGCAGGAATTGTCTGCTGCTCGCCATGCCGTGGAGAACCTGGCCGCTCAGGTTTCCGACCTCTCTGGACAGTTCCAGAGTCTACGTCTCGTGCCACCTGTTACTCCCTGGCCTGCCGAGCCTCCTGAACCCAGGGTTAATAACCCACCTTGCTACTCCGGGCAGCCCACTGAGTGCCGCTCCTTTCTCACGCAGTGTGAGATTGTGTTCTCTCTCCAACCCCACACATACTCTAGAGAGAGCTCGGGTTGCTTTCGTCATTTCACTCCTTACTGGCCGGGCTCGAGAATGGGGCACAGCTATCTGGGAGGCAAGGGCTGATTGCTCTAACAGATTCCAGAACTTTAAAGAGGAGATGATTCGGGTTTTTGACCGTTCAGTTTTTGGTGAGGAGGCTTCTAGGGCCCTGGCTTCCTTATGCCAAGGTGAACGGTCCATAACGGATTATTCCATTGAGTTTCGCACTCTTGCTGCCTCTAGTGAGTGGAACGAGCCGGCGCTGCTCGCTCGTTTTCTGGAGGGACTCCACGCAGTGGTTAAGGATGAGATTCTCTCCCGGGAGGTTCCTTCAGATGTGGACTCCTTGATTGCTCTCGCCATCCGCATAGAACGACGGGTAGATCTTCGTCACCGGGCTCGTGGAAGAGAGCTCGCATCAACGGTGTTTCCCTGCTCCGCATCGCAACCATCTCCCTCTGGCTTTGAGACTGAGCCCATGCAGCTGGGAGGGATTCGCATCTCGAATAAGGAGAGGGAACAGAGGATCACCAACCGCCTGTGCCTCTATTGCGGAGTTGCTGGACATTTTGTTATTTCATGTCCAGTAAGAGGCCAGAGCCCATCAGTAAGCGGAGGGCTACTGGTGAGCGCTACTACTCAGGTCCCTTCATCTAGATCTTGTACTACTATGTCGGTCCATCTACGCTGGACCGGTTCGGGTGCTACATGCAGTGCTTTGATTGACTCTGGGGCTGAGGGTTGTTTCATGGACGAAGCATGGGCTCGGAAACATAACATTCCTTTCAGACCGTTAGACAGGCCTACGCCCATGTTTGCCTTAGATGGTAGTCATCTTCCCAGTATCAAATTTGAGACACTACCTTTAACTCTCACAGTATCTGGTAACCACAGTGAGACTATGTCTTTTTGATTTTCCGTTCACCGTTTACACCTGTTGTTTTGGGTCACCCCTGGCTTGTATGTCATAATCCTTCTATTAATTGGTCTAGTAATTCTATCCTATCCTGGAACGTTTCTTGTCATGTGAAGTGTTTAATGTCTGCCATCCCTCCATTTCTTCTGTCCCTACTTCTCAGGAGGAACCTGGCGATTTGACAGGAGTGCCGGAGGAATATCATGATCTGCGCACGGTCTTCAGTCGGTCCCGAGCCAACTCCCTTCCTCCTCACCGGTCGTATGATTGTAGTATTGATCTCCTTCCGGGGACCACTCCTCCTCGAGGTAGACTATACTCTCTGTCGGCTCCCGAACGTAAGGCTCTCGAGGATTATTTGTCTGTGTCTCTTGACGCCGGTACCATAGTGCCTTCTTCCTCTCCGGCCGGGGCGGGGTTCTTTTTGTTAAGAAGAAGGACGGTACTCTGCGCCCCTGCGTGGATTATCGAGGGCTGAATGACATAACGGTTAAGAATCGTTATCCGCTTCCCCTTATGTCATCAGCCTTCGAGATTCTGCAGGGAGCCAGGTGCTTTACTAAGTTGGACCTTCGTAACGCTTACCATCTCGTGCGCATCAGAGAGGGGGGAGTGGAAAACGGCGTTTAATACTCCGTTAGGGCATTTTGAGTACCGGGTTCTGCCGTTCGGTCTCGCCAATGCGCCAGCTGTTTTCAGGCATTAGTTAATGATGTTCTGAGAGACATGCTGAACATTTTTGTTTTTGTCTATCTTGACGATATCCTGATTTTTCTCCGTCACTCGAGATTCATGTTCAGCACGTTCGACGTGTTCTACAGCGCCTTTTAGAGAATTGTCTCTACGTAAAGGCTGAGAAGTGCTCTTTTCATGTCTCCTCCGTTACTTTTCTCGGTTCCGTTATTTCCGCTGAAGGCATTCAGATGGATTCCGCTAAGGTCCAAGCTGTCAGTGATTGGCCCGTTCCAAGGTCACGTGTCGAGTTGCAGCGCTTCTTAGGTTTCGCTAATTTCTATCGGCGTTTCATTCGTAATTTCGGTCAAGTTGCTGCCCCTCTCACAGCTCTTACTTCTGTCAAGACGTGTTTTAAGTGGTCCGGTTCCGCCCAGGGAGCTTTTGATCTTCTAAAAAACGTTTTACGTCCGCTCCTATCCTCGTTACTCCTGACGTCACTAGACAATTCATTGTCGAGGTTGGCCTTCAGAGGTAGGCGTGGGAGCCATTCTATCCCAGCGCTCCCAGTCTGACGATAAGGTTCATCCTTGCGCTTATTTTCTCATCGCCTGTCGCCATCTGAGCGCAACTATGATGTGGGTAACCGTGAACTGCTCGCCATCCGCTTAGCCCTAGGCGAATGGCGACAGTGGTTGGAGGGCGACCGTTCCTTTTGTCGTTTGGACAGACCATAAGAACCTTGAGTACATCCGTTCTGCCAAACGACTTAATGCCCGTCAAGCTCGTTGGGCGTTGTTTTTCGCTCGTTTCGAGTTTGTGATTTCTTACCGTCCGGGTAGCAAGAACACCAAGCCTGATGCCTTATCCCGTCTGTTTAGTTCTTCTGTGGCTTCTACTGATCCCGAGGGGATTCTTCCTTATGGGCGTGTTGTCGGGTTAACAGTCTGGGAATTGAAAGACAGGTTAAGCAAGCACTCACGCACACTGCGTCGCCGCGCGCTTGTCCTAGTAACCTCCTTTTCGTTCCTGTTTCCACTCGTCTGGCTGTTCTTCAGTGGGCTCACTCTGCCAAGTTAGCGGGTCATCCCGGTGTTCGAGGCACTCTTGCGTCTATTCGCCAGCGCTTTTGGTGGCCGACTCAGGAGCGTGACACGCGCCCGTTTCGTGGCTGCCTGTTCGGACTGCGCGCAGACTAAGTCGGGTAACTCTCCTCCTGCCGGTCGTCTCAGACCGCTCCCCATTCCTTCTCGACCATGGTCTCACATTGCCTTAGACTTCATTACCGGTCTGCCTTTGTCTGCGGGGAAGACTGTGATTCTGACGGTTGTCGATAGGTTCTCTAAGGCGGCACATTTCATTCCCCTCGCTAAACTTCCTTCCGCTAAGGAGACGGCACAAATCATTATTGAGAATGTATTCAGAATTCATGGCCTCCCGTTAGACGCCGTTTCAGACAGAGGTCCGCAATTCACGTCACAGTTTTGGAGGAGTTCTGTCGTTTGATTGGTGCGTCCGTCAGTCTCTCTTCCGGGTTTCATCCCCAGTCTAACGGTCAAGCAGAGAGGGCCAATCAGACGATTGGTCGCATACTACGCAGCCTTTCTTTCAGGAACCCTGCGTCTTGGGCAGAACAGCTCCCCTGGGCAGAATACGCTCTGGTCGCTTCCTGAGTGTGGCTTTCCACTCGCAACCTTCCTCTTACGACAGCTTCTCGTAAGTTGACTCCGCGGTTCATTGGTC
Organism: Oncorhynchus gorbuscha; assembly: GCF_021184085.1. Taxonomy (NCBI): domain Eukaryota; kingdom Metazoa; phylum Chordata; class Actinopteri; order Salmoniformes; family Salmonidae; genus Oncorhynchus; species Oncorhynchus gorbuscha. The sequence goes on along the minus strand of NW_025758665.1, from coordinate 928 downwards.
CGTTCCGTGTCTCCCAGGTCGTCAATCCTGTCGCTGTGCGACTGCTTCTTCCGCGACATCTTCGTCGCGTCCATCCTGTCTTCCATGTCTCCTGTGTTAAGCCCTTTCTTCGCACCCCCGTTCGTCTTCCCTCCCCCCTCCCGTCCTTGTCGAGAGCGCACCTATTTACAAGGTACATAAAATTATGGACATGCGTTCTCGGGGACGGGGTCACTAATACCTAGTGGATTGGGAGGGTTACGGTCCTGAGGAGAGGAGTTGGGTTCCGTCTCGGGACGTGCTGGACCGTTCGCTCATCGATGATTTCCTCCGTTGCCGCCAGGATTCCTCCTCGAGTGCGCCAGGAGGCGCTCGGTGAGTGGGGGGGTACTGTCATGTTTGTCATTTATTGTCATGTCTTGTCCCTGTGCTCCCCATGCTATTCGTTTCCCTCTGCTGGTCTTGTTTGGTTCTATCCCTCTCTCTCCCCTCCCCCTTTCACTCTCTCGCTCTCTCTTCTCTCTGTCGTTCCGTTCCTGCTCCCAGCTGTTCCTATTCCCCTAATCATCATTTAGTCTTCCCACACCTGTTCCCGATCCTTTCCCCTGATTAGACTCCCTATTTATTCCTTTGTGATCCGTTCCTGTTCCATCGGTTCCTTGTTTTGTATTCCATGCTGTAATTGCGTTTCGCCCTGTCCTGTCGTGTTTTTGCCGTGATTGTGTATCACCCTGTCCTGTCGTGTTTTGTGCCTTCTTCAGACGCTGCGTGTGAGCAGGTGTCTCAGTTGACTACGGCCTGCGCCTACCCGAAGCGACCTGCAGTCTGTGGCCGCTTCTCCAGTTGTTTTCCCCTCTACTATCTAGAGGATTTCAGTTATTCGGTTTTGAGCATTAATAAACTCTGTTTCTGTTAAGTCGCGTTTGGGTCCTCCTTCACCTGCATAACA
>NW_025758664.1:0-5038 GCF_021184085.1 Oncorhynchus gorbuscha | reverse complement strand
GTTATGCAGGTGAATGAGGACCCAAAAGCGACTTGGCGAAAACAGAGTCTTTATTCCAGTAAAGGAAATAGGCAATACTCCTAGACAAATCAGAGCAGAAAACAAAACATAAAAAACTAATTCCACTCGTAGTGACGAGGACAGACTGGAGACTCAACCATAAACTGTAGGTTGCCCTCGGAAGGCACCGACCGTAGCAGACTCAGACACCTGCTCACACGCAGCATCTGAGGGAAACAAGACACAACAGGGCGAGACAAAAGACACAGCACGGCTGAGACAATATACAAGGATCCGACAGGACAGAAACGGAAGACAAGGGAGAAATAGGGACTCTAATCAGAGGGCAAGATACGGAACAGGTGTGAAAAGATTAGATGATAGAGAATAGGAACAGCTGGGAGCAGGGGCCGAAGATAGGAGAGAGAGAGAAAAGAAAAAGAGAACGAACCTAATAAGACCAGCAGGGGAAAACGAACAGAAGGAAAGCAAAATGACCAAGACAATATAAGACAAAACATGACAGTACCCCCACTCACCGGCGCCTCCTGGCGCACTCGAGGAAAGGACTCCTGGCGGCAACGGAAATCATCAATCAGCGAAACGGTCCAGCACGTCCCGAGACGAAACCCAACTCCTCTCAGGACCGTAACCCTCCCAATCCACTAAGTATTGAGTGACCCCGTCCCGAAGCATGTCCATGATCCTACATTACCTTGTAAATAGGTGCGCTCTCGATAAGGACGGGGGGACGAACGGGGGTGCGAAGAAAGGGCTTCTTGACACAGGAGACATGGAAGACAGGATGGACGCGACGAAGATGTCGCGGAAGAAGCAGTCGCATAGCGACAGGATTGACAAACGCTTGAGCGGAGGGAACGCTGGACTCGGCAAGCTGGGATGAGAACAGAGGAGGCTGGTAACCCAGACTACTCTGAAACGGAGATAATCCGGTAGCAGACGAAGGAAGCGAGTTGTGAGCGTATTCTGCCCAGGGGAGCTGTTCTGCCCAAGACGCAGGGTTTCTAAAAGAAAGGCTGGGCGTAGGTATGCGACCACCTGATTGGCCCTTTCTGCTTGGACCTGCTAGACTGGGATGAAACCCGGAAGAGAGACTGACGGACGCACCAATCAAACGACAGAACTCCCTCCAAAACTGTGACGTGAATTGCGGACCTCTGTCTGAAACGGCGTCTAACGGGAGGCCATGAATTCTGAACACATTCTCGATGATGATTTGTGCCGTCTCCTTAGCGGAAGGAAGCTTAGCGAGGGGAATGAAATGTGCCGCCTTAGAGAACCTATCGACAACCGTAAGAATCACAGTCTTCCCCGCAGACAAAGGCAGACCGGTAATGAAGTCTAAGGCGATGTGAGACCATGGTCGAGAAGGAATGGGAAGCGGTCTGAGACGACCGGCAGGAGGAGAGTTACCTGACTTAGTCTGCGCGCAGTCCGAACAAGCAGCCACGAAGCGGCGCGTGTCACGCTCCTGAGTAGGCCACCAAAAGCGCTGGCGAATAGAAGCAAGAGTACCTCGAACGCCGGGATGACCAGCTAACTTGGCAGAGTGAGCCCACTGAAGAACAGCCAGACGAGTAGAAACAGGAACGAAAAGAAGGTTACTAGGACAAGCGCGCGGCGACGCAGTGCGTGAGTGCTTGCTAACCTGTCTTTCACCTCAGACTGTCAACCCGACAACACCCATATGAAGAATCCTCGGGATCAGTAGAAGCCACAGAAGAACTAAAGAGACGGGATAAGGCATCAGGCTTGGTGTTCTTACTACCCGGACGGTAAGAAATCACAAACTCGAAACGAAAGGAAACAACGCCAACGAGCTTACTTGCATAAGTCGTTTGGCAGAACGGATGCACTCAAGGGGAGTTCTTATGGTCTGTCCAAACGACAAAGGAACGGTGGCCCCCTCCAACCACTGTCGCCATTCGCCTAGGAGCTAGCGGATGGCGAGCAGTTGCGGTTACCCACATCATAGTTGCGTTCCGATGGCGACAGGCGATGAGAAAAATAAGCGCAAGGATGAACCTTATCGTCAGACTGGAAGCGCTGGGATAGAATGGCTCCCACGCCTACCTCTGAAGCGTCAACCTCGACAATGAATTGTTTAGTGACGTCCAGGAGTAACGAGGATAGGAGCGGACGTAAACGTTCTTTGAGAAGATCAAAAGCTCCCTGGGCGGAACCGGACCACTTAAAACACGTCTTGACAGAAGTAAGAGCTGTGAGAGGGCAGCAACTTGACCGAAATTACGAATGAAACGCCGATAGAAATTAGCGAAACCTAGAAAGCGCTGCAACTCGACACGTGACCTTGGGCAGACCAATCACTGACAGCTTGGACCTTAGCGGGATCCATCTGAATGCCTTCAGCGGAAATAACAGAACCGAGAAAAGTGACGGAGGAGACATGAAAAGAGCACTTCTCAGCCTTCACGTAGAGACAATTTTCTAAAAGGCGCTGGAGTACACGTCGAACGTGCTGAACATGAATCTCGAGTGATGTTGAGAAAATCAGGATATCATCAAGGTAGACAAAAACAAAGATGTTCAGCATGTCTCTCAGAACATCATTAACTAATGCCTGAAAAACAGCTGGCGCATTGGCGAGACCAAACGGCAGAACCCGGTACTCAAAATGCCCTAACAGTGTTAAACGCCGTTTTCCACTCGTCCCCCTCTCTGATACGCACGAGATGGTAAGCGTTACGAAGGTCCAACTTAGTAAAGAACCTGGCTCCTGCAGAATCTCGAAGGCTGATGACATAAAGGGAAGCGGATAACGATTCTTAACCGTTATGTCATTCAGCCTCGATAATCACGCAGGGGCGCAGAGGCACCGTCCTTCTTAACAAAAAAAACCCCGCCCGGCAGGGGGAAGAAGGCACTACGGTGCCGGCGTCAAGAGACACAGACAAATAATCCTCGAGAGCCTTACGTTCGGGAGCCGACAGAGAGTATAATCTACCCCGAGGAGGAGTGGTCCCCGGAAGGAGATCAATACTACAATCATACGACCGGTGAGGAGGAAGGGAGTTGGCTCTGGACCGACTGAAGACCGTGCGCAGATCATGATATTCCTCCGGCACTCCTGTCAAATCGCCAGGTTCCTCCTGAGAAGTGGGGACAGAAGAAACGGGAGGGATAGCAGACATTAAACACTTCACATGACAAGAAACGTTCCAGGATAGGATAGAATTACTAGACCAATTAATAGAAGGATTATGACATACTAGCCAGGGATGACCCAAAACAACAGGTGTAAAGGTGAACGAAAAATCAAAAGGAAATAGTCTCACTGTGGTTACCAGATACTGTGAGGGTTAAAGGTAGTGTCTCATATCTGATACTGGGGAGATGACTACCATCTAAGGCGAACATGGGCGTAGGCTTCCCTAACTGTCTGAAAGGAATGTCATGTTTCCGAGCCCATGCTTCGTCCATAAAACAACCCTCAGCCCCAGAGTCTATCAAGGCACTGCATGTAGCACCCGAACCGGTCCAGCGTAGATGGACCGACATAGTAGTACAGGATCTTGATGGAGAGACCTGAGTAGTAGCGCTCACCAGTAGCCCTCCGCTTACTGATGAGCTCTGGCTTTACTGGACATGAATTGACAAAATGTCCAGCAAGTCATAATAGAGGCACAGGCGGTTGGTGATCCTCCGTTCCCTCTCCTTAGTCGAGATGCGAATACCTCCCAGCTGCATGGGCTCAGTCTCTGAGCCAGAGGAGGAGATGGTTGCGATGCGGAGCGGGAAACACCGTTAACGCGAGCTCTCTTCCACGAGCTTGGTGACGAAGATCTACCCGTCGTTCTATGCGGATGGCGAGAGCAATCAAAGAGTCCACACTGGAAGGAACCTCCCGGGAGAGAATCTCATCTTTAACCTCTGCGTGGAGTCCCTCCAGAAAACGAGCGAGCAGCGCCGGCTCGTTCCAGTCACTAGAGGCAGCAAGAGTGCGAAACTCTATAGAGTAATCCGTTATGGATCGATCACCTTGACATAGGGAAGCCAGGGCCCTAGAAGCCTCCCTACCAAAAACTGAACGATCAAAAACCCAATCATCTCCTCTTTAAAGTTCAGGTAATTGTTAGAACAATCAGCCCTTGCCTCCCAGATAGCTGTGCCCCACTCTCGAGCCCGGCCAGTAAGGAGTGATATGACGTAAGCAACCCGAGCTCTCTCTCTAGAGTATGTGTTGGGTTGGAGAGAGAACACAATATCACACTGGGTGAGAAAGGAGCGGCACTCCGTGGGCTGCCCGGAGTAACAAGGTGGGTTATTAACCCTAGGTTCCGGAGGCTCGGCAGACCAGGAAGTAGCAGGTGGCACGAGACGAAGACTCTGGAACTGTCCAGAGGTCGGAAACCTGAGCGGCCAGGTTCTCCACGGCATGACGAGCAGCAGACAATTCCTGCTCGTGTCTGCCGAGCATGGCTCCTTGGATCTCGACGGCAGTGTTACGAGCATCTGTAGTCGCTGGGTCCATTCTTGGTCGGATCCTTCTGTTATGCAGGTGAATGAGGACCCAAAAGCGACTTGGCGAAAACAGAGTCTTTATTCCAGTAAAGGAAATAGGCAATACTCTAGACAAATCAGAGCAGAAAACAAAACATAAAAAACTAATTCCACTCGTAGTGACGAGGACAGACTGGAGACTCGACCATAAACTGTAGGTTGCCTTCGGGAAGGCACCGATCAGAGCAGACTCAGACACCTGCTCACACGCAGCATCTGAGGAAACAAGACACGACAGGGCGAGACAAAGACACAGCACGGCGAACAATATACAAGGATCCGACAGGACAGAAACGGAAGACAAGGGGAGAAATAGGGACTCTAATCAGAGGGCAAGATACGGAACAGGTGTGAAAAGATTAGATGATTGAGTAGGGGAATAGGAACAGCTGGGAGCAGGGACGGAACGATAGAGAAGAGAGAGAGGGAGAGGAGAGAAAAAGGAACGAACCTAATAAGACCAGCAGGGGGAAACGAACAGAAGGGAAAGCAAAAT
>NW_025758663.1:0-5038 GCF_021184085.1 Oncorhynchus gorbuscha | reverse complement strand
ATTAGTATTTAGTAGCATTGTGTCATGTTTGTCATTTATTGTCATGTCTTGTCCCTGTGCTCCCATGCTATTGTTTCCCTCTGCTGGTCTTGTTTGGTTCTATCCTCTCTCTCCCCTCCCTCTCTCACTCTCTCGCTCTCTCTTCTCTCTGTCGCTCCGTTCCTGCTCCCAGCTGTTCCTATTCCCCCTAATCATCATTTAGTCTTCCCACACCTGTTCCCGATCCTTTCCCCTGATTAGATTCCCTATTTATTCCTTTGTAATCCGTTCCTGTTCCGTCGGTTCCTTATATTGTATTCACCATGCTGTGATTGCGTTTCGCCCTGTCCTGTCGTGTTTTTTTGCCGTGATTGTGTATCACCCTGTTCTGTCGTGTTTTGTGCCTTCATCAGACGCTGCGTGTGAGCAGGTGTCTCAGCTGACCTGCGCCTACCCGGCGACCTGCAGTCTGTGGCCGCTTCTCCAGTTGTTTTCCCCTCTACAAATCTAGAGGATGTCAGTTATTCCGTTTTGAACATTATTAAACTCTGCTTCTGTTAAGTCGCTTTTGGGTCCTCTTTTACCAGCATGACAGAAGGAACCGACCAAGGAATGGACCCAGCGACTTCAGACGCTCGTTACACTGCCGTCGAGTTCCAAGGAGCCATGCTCGGCAGACACGAGCAGGAATTGTCTGCTGCTCGCCATGCCGTGGAGAACCTGGCCGCTCAGGTTTCCGACCTCTCTGGACAGTTCCAGAGTCTACGTCTCGTGCCACCTGTTACTCCCTGGCCTGCCGAGCCTCCAGAACCCAGGGTTAATAACCCACCTTGCTGCCTCTAGTGAGTGGAACGAGCCGGCGCTGCTCGCTCGTTTTCTGGAGGGACTCCACGCAGCGGTTAAGGATGAGATTCTTTCCCGGGAGGTTCCTTCAGATGTGGACTCTTGATTGCTCGCCATCCGATAGAACGACGGGTAGATCTTCGTCACCGGGCTCGTGGAAGAGAGCTCGCATCAACGGTGTTTCCCTGCTCCGCATCGCAACCATCTCCTCCTCTGGCTTTGAGACTGAGCCCATGCAGCTGGGAGGATTCGCATCTCGAATAAGGAGAGGGAACAGAGGATCACCAACCGCCTGTGCCTCTATTATGGAGTTGCTGGACATTTTGTTATTTCATGTCCAGTAAGAGGCCAGAGCCCATCAGTAAGCGGAGGGCTACTGGTGAGCGCTACTACTCAGGTCCCTTCATCTAGATCTTGTATTATTATGTCGGTCCATCTACGCTGACCGGTTCGGGTGCTACATGCAGTGCTTTGATTGACTCTGGGGCTGAGGGTTGTTTCATGGACGGGCATGGGCTCGGAAACATAACATTCCTTTCAGACCGTTAGACAGGCCTACGCCCATGTTTGCCTTAGATGGTAGTCATCTTCCCAGTATCAAATTTGAGACACTACCTTTAACTCTCACAGTATCTGGTAACCACAGTGAGACTATGTCTTTTTTGATTTTCCGTTCACCGTTTACACCTGTTGTTTTGGGTCACCCCTGGCTTGTATGTCATAATCCTTCTATTAATTGGTCTAGTAATTCTATCCTATCCTGGAACGTTTCTTGTCATGTGAAGTGTTTAATGTCTGCCATCCTCCCATTTCTTCTGTCCCTACTTCTCAGGAGGAACCTGGCGATTTGACAGGAGTGCCGGAGGAATATCATGATCTGCGCACGGTCTTCAGTCGGTCCCGAGCCAACTCCTTCCTCCTCACCGGTCGTATGATTGTAGTATTGATCTCCTTCCTGGGACCACTCCTCCTCGAGGTAGACTATACTCTCTGTCGGCTCCCGAACGTAAGGCTCTGGATTATTTGTCTGTGTCTCTTGACGCCGGTACCATAGTGCCTTCTTCCTCTCCGGCCGGGGCGGGTTCTTTTTTGTTAAGAAGAAGGACGGTACTCTGCGCCCTGCGTGGATTATCGAGGGCTGAATGACATAACGGTTAAGAATCGTTATCCGCTTCCCTTATGTCATCAGCCTTCGAGATTCTGCAGGAGCCAGGTGCTTTACTAAGTTGGACCTTCGTAACGCTTACCATCTCGTGCGCATCAGAGAGGGGGACGAGTGGAAAACGGCGTTTTAATACTCCGTTAGGCATTTTGAGTACCGGGTTCTGCCGTTCGGTCTCGCCAATGCGCCAGCTGTTTTTCAGGCATTAGTTAATGATGTTCTGAGAGACATGCTGAACATTTTTGTTTTTGTCTATCTTGACGATATCCTGATTTTTTCTCCGTCACTCGAGATTCATGTTCAGCACGTTCGACGTGTTCTACAGCGCCTTTTAGAGAATTGTCTCTACGTAAAGGCTGAGAAGTGCTCTTTTCATGTCTCCTCCGTTACTTTTCTCGGTTCTGTTATTTCCGCTGAAGGCATTCAGATGGATTCCGCTAAGGTCCAAGCTGTCAGTGATTGGCCTGTTCCAAGGTCACGTGTCGAGTTGCAGCGCTTTTAGGTTTCGCTAATTTCTATCGGCGTTTCATTCGTAATTTCGGTCAAGTTGCTGCCCTCTCACAGCTCTTACTTCTGTCAAGACGTGTTTTAAGTGGTCCGGTTCCGCCCAGGGAGCTTTTGATCTTCTAAAAGAACGTTTTACGTCCGCTCCTATCCTCGTTACTCCTGACGCCACTAGACACCATTGTCGAGGTTGACGCTTCAGAGGTAGGCGTGGGAGCCATTCTATCCCAGCGCTTCCAGTCTGACGATAAGGTTCATCCTTGCGCTTATTTTTCTCATCGCCTGTCGCCATCTGAGCGCAACTATGATGTGGGTAATCCGTGAACTGCTCGCCATCCGCTTAGCCCTAGGCGAATGGCGACAGTGGTTGGAGGGGGCGACCGTTCCTTTGTCGTTTGGACAGACCATAAGAACCTTGAGTACATCCGTTCTGCCAAACGACTTAATGCCCGCAAGCTCGTTGGGCGTTGTTTTTCGCTCGTTTCGAGTTTGTGATTTCTTACCGTCCGGGTAGCAAGAACACCAAGCCTGATGCCTTATCCCGTCTGTTTAGTTCTTCTGTGGCTTCTACTGATCCCGAGGGGATTCTTCCTTATGGGCGTGTTGTCGGGTTAACAGTCTGGGGAATTGAAAGACAGGTTAAGCAAGCACTCACGCACACTGCGCCGCGCGCTTGTCCTAGTAACCTCCTTTTCGTTCCTGTTTCCACTCGTCTGGCTGTTCTTCAGTGGGCTCACTCTGCCAAGTTAGCGGGTCATCCCGGTGTTCGAGGCACTCTTGCGTCTATTCGCCAGCGCTTTTGGTGGCCGACTCAGGAGCGTGACACGCGCCGTTGTGGCTGCCTGTTCGGGACTGCGCGCAGACTAAGTCGGGTAACTCTCTCCTGCCGGTCGTCTCAGACCGCTCCCATTCCTTCTCGACCATGGTCTCACATTGCCTTAGACTTCATTACCGGGTCTGCCTTTGTCTGCGGGGAAGACTGTGATTCTGACGGTTGTCGATAGGTTCTCTAAGGCGGCACATTTCATTCCTCGCTAAACTTCCTTCCGCTAAGGAGACGGCACAAATCATTATTGAGAATGTATTCAGAATTCATGGCCTCCCGTTAGACGCCGTTTCAGACAGAGGTCCGCAATTCACGCCACAGTTTTGGAGGGAGTTCTGTCGTTTGATTGGTGCGTCCGTCAGTCTCTCTTCCGGGTTTCATCCCCAGTCTAACGGTCAAGCAGAGAGGGCCAATCAGACGATTGGTCGCATACTACGCAGCCTTTCTTTCAGAAACCCTGCGTCTTGGGCAGAACAGCTCCCTGGGCAGAATACGCTCACAATTCGCTTCCTTCGTCTGCTACCGGGTTATCTCCGTTTCAGAGTAGTCTGGGTTACCAGCCTCTCTGTTCTCATCCCAGCTTGCCGAGTCCAGCGTTCCTCCGCCTCAAGCGTTTGTCCAACGTTGTGAGCGCACCTGGAGGAGGGTGAGGTCTGCACTTTGCCGTTACAGGGCACAGACGGTGAGAGCCGCCAATAAACGCAGGGATTAAGAGTCCAAGGTATTGTTGCGGCCAGAGAGTGTGGCTTTCCACTCGCAACCTTCCTCTTACGACAGCTTCTCGTAAGTTGACTCCGCGGTTCATTGGTCCGTTCCGTGTCTCCCAGGTCGTCAATCCTACGCTGTGCGACTGCTTCTTCCGCGACATCTTCGTCGCGTCCATCCTGTCTTCCATGTCTCCTGTGTTAAGCCCTTTCTTCGCACCCCGTTGTCTTCCTCCCCCTCCCCGTCCTTGTCGAGAGCGCACCTATTTACAAGGTACATAAAATTATGGACATGCGTTCTCGGGACGGGGTCACCAATACCTAGTGGATTGGGAGGGTTACGGTCCTGAGGAGAGGAGTTGGGTTCCGTCTCGGACGTGCTGGACCGTTCGCTCATCGATGATTTCCTCCGTTGCCGCCAGGATTCCTCCTCGAGTGCGCCAGGAGGCGCCGGTGAGTGGGGGGTACTGTCATGTTTGTCATTTATTGTCATGTCTTGTCCCTGTGCTCCCATGCTATTCGTTTCTCCTCTGCTGGTCTTGTTTGGTTCTATCCCTCTCTCTCCCCCTCCCTCTCTCACTCTCTCGCTCTCTCTTCTCTCTGTCGTTCCGTTCCTGCTCCCAGCTGTTCCTATTCCCCTAATCATCATTTAGTCTTCCCACACCTGTTCCCGATCCTTTCCCTGATTAGATTCCCTATTTATTCCTTTGTAATCCGTTCCTGTTCCGTCGGTTCCTTATATTGTATTCACCATGCTGTGATTGCGTTTCGCCCCTGTCCTGTCGTGTTTTTTGCCGTGATTGTGTATCACCCTGTTCTGTCGTGTTTTGTGCCTTCATCAGACGCTGCGTGTGAGCAGGTGTCTCAGTCGACTACGGCCTGCGCCTACCCGGCGACCTGCAGTCTGTGGCCGCTTCTCAGTTGTTTTCCCCTCTACAAATCTAGAGGATGTCAGTTATTCCGTTTTGAACATTATTAAACTCTGTTTCTGTTAAGTCGCTTGGGTCCTCTTTTACCAGC
>NW_025758662.1:0-2500 GCF_021184085.1 Oncorhynchus gorbuscha | reverse complement strand
CCCTCCCTCCCTCCCTCCCTCCCTCTCCCTCCCTCCTCCCTCCCTCCCTCCCTCCTCTCCTCCTCCCCTCCCTCCCTCCCTCCCTCCTCCCTCCCTCCAGCCTCCATCCCGTTCTTGGTGTGTGAGCTGAAGGCAGTGCATCCATATAGCAGAGGGTTTTTCTGTGGGGATCCCAGCATCATGTATCCATACCAACACAGAGAGGCTATACCAGATCAGCTGCTCATTACTGGTGGGATCATCATCACCGGACTCACTGTGAGTATCACACACTCTTCATCATCATCACCATCATCACATGATTGTAATCTAACAGTACACACAATTTACCACTAATACTACTACTACTACTACTACTAATAATAATAATACGAATAATACTACTACTAATAATAATACTACTACTAATACTACTACTACTAATATTACTAATAATAATAAGACCACCACTAATAATACTACTACAAATAATAAAACCATTACTAATAATACTACTAATTATAGTAATACCACTATTAATAATACTACCACTACTATCACTACCACTAATAATAATACTGCTAATAATACTACTACTGCTAATAGTAATACCACCAATAGTAATACTACTAATAATATTACTACGAATAATATTACTACGAATATCAATACTAATAATAATACTACTACGAATAATACTACTAGTAATACCACTAATAATACTACTACTAATAATACTACTATGAATAGTACTACTAATAATACTACCCATAATAATACTACCACTAACAATACTACTAATACTACTATTACAACAAATAATACTAATATGAATAATACTACTGATAATAATACTACTACTAATAATACTACTACTACTAATAATAATACTACTACTACTAATAATAATATGAATACTACTAATAATAATATGAATACTACTAATAATAATATGAATACTACTAATAATAATATGAATACTACTAATAATAATATGAATACTACTAATAATAATATGAATACTACTACTAATAATACTACTACTACTACTAATAATATTAATACTACTAATAATAATATGAATACTACTAATAATAATATTAATACTACTAATAATAATATGAATACTACTAATAATAATACTACTACTACTACTAATAATATTAATACTACTAATAATAATATGAATACTACTAATAATAATACTACTACTACTACTAATACTATTAATACTACTAATAATAATATGAATACTACTAATAATAATATTAATACTACTAATAATAATATGAATACTACTAATAATAATACTACTACTACTACTACTAATAATATTAATACTACTAATAATAATATGAATACTACTAATAATAATACTACTACTACTAATAATATTATACTACTAATAATATGAATACTACTAATAATAATACTACTACTACTACTAATACTATTAATACTACTAATAATAATATAATACTACTAATAATAATATTAATACTACTAATAATAATACTACTACTACTACTACTAATAATATTAATACTACTAATAATAATACTACTACTACTAATAATATTAATACTACTAATAATAATACTACTACTACTACTAATACTATTAATACTACTAATAATAATACTACTACTACTACATAATAATATTAATACTACTAATAATAATACTACTACTACTACTAATAATAATATTAATACTACTAATAATAATACTACTACTACTACTACTAATAATATTAATACTACTAATAATAATATGAATACTACTAATAATAATACAATCTCGCGATTGTCAGTTCAGTTCTCCTCTTGTGTTTGTCACCAGACTAATTATCAAACAGTCACTATTGCTCCCTCCCTCCCTCCCTCCCTCCCTCCCTCCCTCCCTCCCTCCCTCCCTCCCTCCCTCCCTCCCTCCCTCCTCCCTCCCTCCCTCCTCCCTCCCTCCCTCCTCCCTCCAGATAGCTTTAGGGGAGTGTTACCGGGTGCATTACCGAGGGGTCAGCTCCAAAGCCTTCGTCAGGAACCTCTACGTCTCATGCCTGTATAAGGTACGGAAATCTCCCTTCTGCATTCATGAAGTTTTAATAACAGAAGATAAACTGTCATAAACATTATCAACAAGTTTTACACACTATTTGATTGTTATTTGTTGCACAAATAAGAAGAGGGGTTCCTTCCTGTTTGGCTATATATTTATTTCTGTAAGGATTTAGGTTCCTTCCTGTTTGGCTATATATTTATTTCTGTAAGGAGGTAGGTTCCTTCCTGTTTGGCTAAATATTTATTTCTGTATTTCTGTATTTTATTTCTGTAAGGAGTTGGGTTCCTTCCTGTTTGGCTATATATTTATTTCTGTAAGGAGTTAGGTTCCTTCCTGTTTGGCTATATATTTATTTCTGTAAGGCGTTAGGTTCCTTCCTGTTTGGCTAAATATTTATTTCTGTAAGGAGTTGGGTTCCTTCCTGTTTGGCTATATATTTATTTCTGTAAGGAGTTGGGTT
>NW_025758661.1:0-5038 GCF_021184085.1 Oncorhynchus gorbuscha | reverse complement strand
GTCCGACCGAGGGTGTTTCCCCTTCCCGGGCGGGTGGCGCTCGGCGGTCGTCGTCACCGGCCTATTAGCTGCCACTGATTGTTTTTCCTCCTCCTTTGCAGCGTTTAGTGGTAGCACCTGTTCATGTTTAATTAGTTTGTCTTTATTGACAGCCGGCCCGCCTGGCTGCTGTGCGGGATTATTTCCATTGTAACCTTCTCGGCTCTGTTGTAGAGGTACGTGTTTAGTGCCTAGTCATGATTTTTTCCATTGTACTTTTCCTGTGTTTCTTGGGAACGTTACTTTTGTATAGACACCTCTGTGGTGCGTTGGTGCGAGTAAAAGACGCACAGCATTGAACTCTGTCTCTGCATTTGACTCCACACCTAACGACACCCGGAGCATTACAGAATCCCGTACCAATCAGATGATGGAGTCAGCAGGAGCAGCAGCCAACCCTCCCCATCGATGGAGGAACAGGTTCTCCACCACACCACCGTCCTCCATCGGATCGATCCGCTATTGACTCAAGCGATGGAGAGATCACCGGAAAGATGAGAGAGCGGTTCTCTTCCACCTTCGGCATCCACGGTTCCGGACTCCCCATCTCCCGACTCCAGCACCCTCCGTCTGACGCTACCGAGGGCTTATGATGGAGCGGCGGCGGGTTGCCAGGGGTTTCTGCTTCAGCTGGAGCTATACCTGGCCACCATCAGACCCACTCCCTCAGGAGCAGAGAGGGTGAGTGTCCTCATCTCCTGCCTCACGGGTCGTGCTCTGGAGTGGGCGAACGCAGTCTGGAATGGCCCAGACTCAGCGCGGGAGCACTACACAGAGTTTTCCTGCCGCTTCCGTGCCGTGTTTGATCACCCTCTAGACGGCCGAGCGGTGGGAGAACGACTATTTCATCTCAGGCAGGAGAAGAGGAGCGCCCAGGATTACGCGCTGGAGTTCCGGACCTTGGCAGCCGGATCTGGGTGGAACGACAGGGCCCTTATGGACCACTACAGGTGTAGTCTCCGAGAGGACGTCCGCCGGGAGTTAGCGTGTCGGGACACCACTCTGTCACTGGATCAGCTGATCGACATGTCAATTCATCTGATATCTGCTGGCTGCCCGCGGCGCTCAGAGAGGTTCTGTGCGTTCCCACCACCCAGCCCCTCCCGCTCCACCCCATGGAGCTGGGAGGCCACTGAGGGGTACCGGAGGAGGAGGCCTCTTCCCTGCACCAACTGTGGTCGAGGGCACACGCCTGATCGGTGCTGGGGGTCCGTCTGGGAGCAGAGATGGCAGGCGGAACGCTTCTCGGTAGTCACCCCAGGTGAGTCAAAGCATCAAACTCACCCAGAACCCTTGCTGGGCCACATGTTTGCGCCCTAACCCCTTTCCTTCACTTTTTCCCCCTTCCCAGCATAGGGCGCTAGCTCATTCAGGCGCAGCTGGGAATCCTTATGATTCAAGCGGGACTCCCGCCCTTAAGTTAGGGGTTCCGCTGGTGCCGATAGATTCTCCTTTCCCCCGTGCACTCCCTAGATAGCCGTCCATTAGGGTCAGGGATGGTCAGGGAGACCACGGTCCCACTGGACATGGTGACGCAGGGGAATCATCGGGAGCGTATCAGTTTCTTTATTGATTCGCCTGCATTTCCAGTGGTGCTGGGGACTCCTGGCTGGCCCGGGCACAATCCTAAAATTTCGGAGACAGGGGTTCTCCAGAGTGGTCAGAGGAGTGTTCTGGAAGGTGTTTGGGAGTTTCCATCGTGCCACGTCGGTGGAGAGTCCAGACCAGGGTTCCACGGTGTGCAATCCCCCAGTATGCCGATTTGGCAATCGGTTTCAGTAAAGTGAAAGCGACTAAATTACCACTCTTATCGACCGGGAAGGGATTGTACGATAGACTTCCAGGTGACGCTGCGCTTCCCAAGAGTCACGTGTACCCGCTGTCCCAGGAGGAGACGTTGGCAATGGAGACATATGTCACGGAGTCGCTGGGACAGGGGTACATTAGGCCCTCCATTTCACCCGTCA
The DNA here is from genome assembly GCF_021184085.1 of Oncorhynchus gorbuscha. NCBI lineage: Eukaryota > Metazoa > Chordata > Actinopteri > Salmoniformes > Salmonidae > Oncorhynchus > Oncorhynchus gorbuscha. The sequence goes on along the minus strand of NW_025758661.1, from coordinate 3,032 downwards.
CCTCAGTTTCTTTGTGAGGAAAGGAGGGAGGTTTGCGTCCCGTGTATCGATTATAGAGGTCTAACGCCATCACAGTGGGGTATAGTTACCTCTACCTCTCATCGCTACGGCGGTGGAATCGTTTCCACGGAGCGCAGTTCTTCACAAAACGGATCTCAGGAGCGCGTATAGTCTGGGTGCGTATTTGGAAGGAGACGAGTGGAAAACCGCATTTAGTACTACATCCGGCCACTATGAGTACCTCGTCATGCCGTATGGGTTAAAAAAATGCTCCAGCCGTTTTTCAATCCTTTGTAGACGAGATTCTCAGGGACCTGTGCGGGCAGGAGTGGTTGTTTATATCGATGACATTCTGATCTACTCGGCCCACTCACACGCGCATGTGTCTTTGGTGCGCAAAAGTGCTGGTAGACTGCTGGAGCATGACCTATACGTCAAGGCTGAGAAATGCGTGTTCTCTAAACGAGCCGTCTCTTTCTGGGATATCGCATTTCCACCTCGGGGGTAGTGATGGAGTGACCGCATTAGGGCCCGTGCGTAATTGGCCGACTCCAACCACGGTAAAGGAGGTGCAGCGGTTTTGGGGTTTTGCCAACTACTACCGGAGGTTTATCCGGGGTTTTGGCTAGATAGCGGCTCCCATTACCTCACTGCTGAAGGGGGGTCCAGTGCGGTTGCAGTGGTCAGCAGAGGCGGACAGAGCATTCAACAAGTTGAAGGCGCTGTTCACTGATGCGCCTGTGTTGGCGCATCCGGACCCCTCTCTAGCATTCATAGTGGAGGTGGACGCGTCCGAGGCTGGGGTGGGTGCCGTGCTATCACGCGCTGGGTACGCCACCAAAAACTCCGCCCTGCGCTTTCTTCTCAAGGAAGCTCCAGCCCAGCGGGCGTAACTATGATGTGGGGACCGGGAGTTGCTAGCGGTGGTTAGAGCTCTGAAGGTGTGGAGACACTGGCTTGAGGGCTAAGCACCCTTTTCTCATCTGGACAAACCACCAGAATCTGGAGTATATTCGGGCAGCTAAAGGAGACTTAGCCCACGTCAGGCAAGGTGGGCCATATTCTTTCACCCGGTTCGGTTTACTTTGTCTTATAGACCGGGCTCCCAGAACGTGAAGGCTGACGCACTGTCCCACCTTTATGACACCGAGGATGGGTCCACCGAACCTGCCCCATCCTTCCCCGCCTCAAAGCTGGTAGCCCCAGTAGTATGGGGAGGTAGCCTCGGACATCGAGCGGGCGTGCGGGCTGAACCCTGCCTCCCTCAGTGTCCAGCGGGGCGAAGGTACGTGCGCTTGGTGTTGAGGACAAACTGATTCGGTGGGCTCACGTCCTACTCCTCCTCGGGTCACCCTGGGGTGACGAGGACAGTGGGGAGCCTTCAGGGGAGGTATTGGTAGCCTACGTTGGTTAAGGACGTTAAGGGCTATGTCTCCTCTTGCTCAGTGTGCGCTCAGAGTAAGGCTCCTAGGCACCTTCCTAGGGAGAGGTTACAACCCCTCCCCATTCCACAGCGGCTATGGTCACATCTGTCCATAGATTTCCCTGACCGATCTTCCGCCGTCTCAGGGGAACACCACGGTTCTAGTGATTGTGGATCGGTTTCTAAGTCCTGCCGTCTCCTCCCATGCATCCCAGCCCTGCAGACTGCGGAGGCATTATTTACCCATGTCTTTTCGGCACTACGGGGTGCCGGAGGACATCGTTTCTGATCGGGCACCCAATTCATGCCTTTAGAGGAGAGCGCCATGGAACGCTTGGGGGTCTCTGTCAGCCTGACCTCCTCCGGTTATCACCCCGAGAGTAATGGGCAGGGGTGGAGAGAATGAACCAGGAGGTGGGTAGGTTTCTAAAGGGTCAGATTGCCAGGATCGGGCAGGAGTGGGCACTATACATTCCTGGGCTGAAATGGCTCAGAACTCACTACGCCACCCTCTACTAACGTGTCCCCTTTCAGTGTGTGTTGGGGTACCAGCCGGTCCTGGCACCATGGCATCCTTTGCCAGACTGAGGCTCCCCGTGGTGGAGGAATGGGTACAGCGCTACAAGGAGACCTGGAGGGCCGTCCAGGAATCTCTAATGGCGACAAGCGAGTGGACGGCAGAAGAGGAGTGCTGACCGCCACCGCAGTGAGGCCCCCGTGTTTGTACCGGGGACAGGGTCTGGCTCTCGACCCGAAACCTACCTCTCTGCTTGCCCTGCCGGAAGCTGGGTCCGCAGTGTGTAGGGCCTTTAAAGTCCTGAGGAGAATAAATGAGGTGTGTTATTTGATTACAACTCCCTTCCTATTATCAGATAACCCCTCGTTTCATGTGTCTCTCCTCAGGCCGGGTGGTAGCTGGTCCCCTGTAGGACAGTGAGGTACCGGATAACCTCCTCCTCTGACATCGAGGTAACCGCACACGATCCCGTGGGGCCATTCTGGACTCAAGACGCCGGGTGAGGGGCCTGCAGTACCTCGTGGACTGGGAGGGCACGGTCCGGAGGAGAGGTGCTGGGTACCGGTGGGGGGACATCTTGGATCCATCCATGTTGAGGGATTTCCATTGCCTCCATCCGGATCGCCCTGCACCTCGTCCTCCGGGCGACTCGAGGCCGGTGTCGGGCGCTGCGGGAGCCGCGCGTCAGAGGGGGGTAATGTCACGAGTCCGACCGAGGGTGTTTCCCTTCCCGGGCGGGTGGCGCCGGCGGTCGTCGTCACCGGCCGATTAGCTGCCACTGATTGTTTTTCCTCCCCCTCCTTGTATGTTTAGTGGTAGCACCTGTTCATGTTTAATTAGTTTGTCTTTATTAGACAGCCGGCCGCCTGGTTGTTGTGCGGGATTATTTCATTGTAACCTTCGGCTCTGTTGTGAAATGCGTGTTTAGTGCCTAGTCGTGATTTTTTTCCATTGTGTACTTTTTTCCCTGTGTTTGGGAGCGTTACTTTTGTGAGCACCCTGTGGTGCGTTGGTGCTAGTAAAAGACGCACAGCATTGAACTCTGTCTCCTGCATTTGACTCCACACCCACGACACTCCGGAGCATTACAAA
>NW_025758660.1:0-5039 GCF_021184085.1 Oncorhynchus gorbuscha | reverse complement strand
TTAGGCATTCATTCAGACTGGTTAAGGATGAACTCTACACCAGTCGTAAACATTAGGCATTCATTCAGACTGGTTAAGGATTAACCTACACCAGTCGTAAACATTAGGCATTCATTCAGACTGGTTAAGGATGAACCTACACCAGTCGTAAACATTAGGCATTCATTCAGACTGGTTAAGGATGAACCTACACCAGTCGTAAACATTAGGCATTCATTCAGACTGGTTAAGGATGAACCTACACCAGTCGTAAACATTAGGCATTCATTCAGACTGGTTAAGGATGAACCTACACCAGTCGTAAACATTAGGCATTCATTCAGACTGGTTAAGGATGAACCTACACCAGTCGTAAACATTAGGCATTCATTCAGACTGGTTAAGGATGAACCTACACCGGTCGTAAACATTAGGCATTCATTCAGACTGGTTAAGGATGAACCTACACCAGTCGTAAACATTAGGCATTCATTCAGACTGGTTAAGGATGAACCTACACCGGTCGTAAACATTAGGCATTCATTCAGACTGGTTAAGGATGAACCTACACCAGTCGTAAACATTAGGCATTCATTCAGACTGGTTAAGGATGAACCTACACCAGTCGTAAACATTAGGCATTCATTCAGACTGGTTAATTCGTGTGACTCTCAAACCCGGGTCCGGGAGCGTAATCGTCGCCTGACACTAATTAGCATAACGCAACGGACATAAATCTTCCTAGAAAATCTTCCTATTCATGAAAATCACAAGTGAAATATATTGGAACACAGCTTAGCCTTTTGTTAATCACCCTGTCATCTCAGATTTTCAAAATATGCTTTACAGCCAAAGCTAGACAAGCATTTGTGTAAGTTTATCATAGACTAGCATAGCATTATGCCTTGCTAGCAGCAGGTAACCTTGTCACGAAAATCAGAAAAGCAATCAAATTAAATCGTTTACCTTTGATGAACTACCTTTGCTAACCAGTAGTAAACATTAGGCATTCATTCCAACTCGGCTTGCTAAATCGTTGTGGACGGATTGCAGAATGGTTTAAGCCGCGAGCTCCGGCGCCAAAGGGCAGTTCGCCGTAGGGCAGTTCGCCGTAGGGCAGTTCGCCGTAGAGCAGTTCGCCGTAGGGCAGTTCGCCGTAGGGCAGTTCGCCGTAGGGCAGTTCGCCGTAGTTTATTTTGTAATGTTTTTTTGTTGCCCCTAGTGGCGGGTTTTGACGGCGTCACTCGATGTCCTACGGACCTACACAAACTTTAAACCTCACCGTGGATCTGGAGTGACCCCTCTGTGTGTGTGTGTGTGTGTGTGTGTGTGTGTGTGTGTGTGTGTGTGTGTGTGTGTGTGTGTGTGTGTGTGTGTGTGTGTGTGTGTGTGTGTGTGTGTGTGTGTGTGTGTGTGTGTGTGTGTGTGTGTTATACTGACGTATCCAAGTGTGACTGTATCATGACACCTGTGAACATGCATCTAGATTTCCTGTACGGCTGCTGAGTGTGTGTGTGTTACGTTCCCAATTTTATGTGTTGTAGTTTGTGTATTTGCATGTGTTTATTTCAGGAAAATGGCTTCCTGAAATCCCTCAAGCAGCTGATTGGTCGACTCCATGGCTAATTGGAGAGCAGACCCCGCCCCCTCGTCAAGACAGCTGTCTCCAATTACCCATTCCATCTGAAGATATATAAATGCCAGTGTTCTGTTCAGGAGAGAGAATTTTGTAGGAAAGAGTTTTTGCTGGAGGTAGATTTGGTAGAGAAATTTTCTTGGAGGTCATTGCAGAGATTTTGCTAAAGAGATTTTGCTAGAGATTTTGCTGGGAGTTCATTGCTGAGAGTTGGTATGTTTTGTGAGCTTGTTGCTCAGATAGAGCTTATTTGATGTCCTTTGTTTCTTAGTTTGTTTGTGAAATTGTTTAATATTCTGTTTAATTTGTTCCCAGGGGGGGAAGGGGAAGGCATCTAGGGAGTGCTTAGGCAAGAGGCCCGCGGGCATACATATACCCGTAGCATATTCGCTGTCTAGGCACACTAGGTAAGACCTGGGCGGACCACCCCCTGTATTTTGGTTAGGGCACCAGGTGGTGCTAAATTAGGTAAGTAGTGGGTAGGCAGGTAAGATAGGAGAGGGGGGCTTTGAGATTTACTTTCTTTGCTTTGGTTCCGTCCAGCCCCTTTTCCCCATATTACCGTGTAAAGGAATAAAGTCCTTGTAAACGGTACCACATTCTGTCTGTTGTCATCCTTACTCGCACCTACAGTCCATACCTTTTTCACCTCACGGAGAGTTTAGTTGTAGCAGGGTGTTGCGTTCCTCTTCATAGAGGCGTGCGTAACAGTGTGTGTGTGCTGAGTGAATCGCTCAGAGTACGTCAGCTTTAACCTCATCCCTAGCCATCTAACAGAACAATGTAATATGCATTGTTATTATATTTCAGCCGAGATTCAATCACATAGCCTCTACTTCAAACAGGTTTAATGCAGCCAACAGCAAGCGCACAAAGTTTCCTCCAGGAACTTTCCCTGGCTTTGTACTGAGGAAACGTTACGCAAACACCCTCCAATTCAGGCGGGTTTAGGACAGCCGGCAAGCAAAAAAAGTTTCCTCCAGGAACTTAAGACATTTGCTTTGTTTGTACTTAGGCGGTGTTTGGCGTCGAGCCTCCTAATGCTAATGAGGTTGGCTGGGCGGCCAAGTATCTGTGGGTTCAAACGCTTTGACGTACTACGCGGTGCCCCCAGAGAAAGGAAAGTAGTTGATGAAAAGGCTGACTGAAACACATCCGACCAGATTCAAAACAGGCTAGAACAAGTGGCTGCGCTGTCTTTTGTGAGAGAGGTGGTTGGGGATTCGAACCCGCAACCTTGGGATAATGGGGATGCTCTTGGCTGTGGAGCGGGGTCTTTGTTAGGAGCGTGTGTGTGTGTGTGTGTGGGGGGGCTGTGTGTGTGTGCGTACTGTCAATGTGTGGCAGATGCTAAGGAGCCCTGGAGAGGGCTTCCGTGCGATTTGGCTGACTGTGAGTGCAGACAATGGCCAGCCCACACACACGAACAGACTCACACAAACGGGGAGGCATACACATACGCATGCACCAGCGCACAGACAAACACGATATACAGACACAGAAGAGGAGGAGGGGGAACATATGATATTCCACCTCCCACAAACGACACTAGTATTAGCATTCATTTCCAGTAAGATGCTTCACAATACCGGGAGGGGGTAAAATGGACTCATATTCACGAGGGAGGCCATGAATATTTATGCCACGCAATTAGCTAGCACTGAGAAGAGTGTGTGTGTGTGTGTGTGTGATACGCATGAGCAACTGCAAAGACTCTCGTCAGTGTACAAGGCAACAAGAATTACAGTCGTACAGCCCAGTGACTTTGCTAAACAATGACAAGAAGATAAGGGGAAGCTACAGACTAATGAGTTTACTGAAAGTGGCTTATAAGACAAACTTTGGTGCAAAAGTATTTTCTAGGAGTGGAAAGGGACAAAAAAAAGAGCGTCAAGAGTTTACTGCTACGCAAGACAATACGGGGCAATGTTTGGAGGGACAATGCTCTGACAGACAGTATAAAAACACCTCTTTTACGAACAAGACAATACGGGGCAATGTTTGGAGGGACAATGCTCTGACAGACAGTATAAAAACACCTCTTTTACGAACAAGACAATACGGGGCAATGTTTGGAGGGACAATGCTCTGACAGACAGTATAAAAACACCTCTTTTACGAACAAGACAATACGGGGCAATGTTTGGAGGGACAATGCTCTGACAGACAGTATAAAAACACCTCTTTACGAACAAGACAATACGGGGCAATGTTTGGAGGGACAATGCTCTGACAGACAGTATAAAAACACCTCTTTACGAACAAGACAATACGGGGCAGTGTTTGGAGGGACAATGCTCTGACAAACAGTATGGAAACACCTCTTTTACGAACAAGACAATACGGGGCAATGTTTGGAGGGACAATGCTCTGACAAACAGTATGGAAACACCTCTTTTACGAACAAGACAATACGGGGCAATGTTTGGAGGGACAATGCTCTGACAAACAGTATGGAAACACCTCTTTTACTAACAAGACAATACGGGGCAATGTTTGGAGGGACAATGCTCTGACAAACAGTATGGAAACACCTCTTTTACTAACAAGACAATACGGGGCAATGTTTGGAGGGACAATGCTCTGACAGACAGTATAAAAACACCTCTTTTACGAACAAGACAATACGGGGCAATGTTTGGAGGGACAATGCTCTGACAAACAGTATAAAAACACCTCTTTTACGAACAAGACAATACGGGGCAATGTTTGGAGGGACAATGCTCTGACAAACAGTATAAAAATACCTCTTTTACGAACAAGACAATACGGGGCAATGTTTGGAGGGACAATGCTCTGACAGACAGTATAAAAACACCTCTTTTACGAACAAGACAATACGGGGCAATGTTTGGAGGGACAATGCTCTGACAGACAGTATAAAAACACCTCTTTTACGAACAAGACAATACGGGGCAATGTTTGGAGGGACAATGCTCTGACAAACAGTATAAAAATACCTCTTTTACGAACAAGACAATACGGGGCAATGTTTGGAGGGACAATGCTCTGACAAACAGTATAAAAATACCTCTTTTACGAACAAGACAATACGGGGCAGTGTTTGGAGGGACAATGCTCTGACAAACAGTATAAAAACACCTCTTTTACGAACAAGACAATACGGGGCAGTGTTTGGAGGGACAATGCTCTGACAAACAGTATGGAAACACCTCTTTTACGAACAAGACAATACGGGGCAATGTTTGGAGGGACAATGCTCTGACAGACAGTATAAAAACACCTCTTTTACGAACAAGACAATACGGGGCAGTGTTTGGAGGGACAATGCTCTGACAAACAGTATGGAAACACCTCTTTTACGAACAAGACAATACGGGGCAATGTTTGGAGGGACAATGCTCTGACAAACAGTATGGAAACACCTCTTTTACGAACAAGACAATACGGGGCAATGTTTGGA
>NW_025758659.1:2500-5040 GCF_021184085.1 Oncorhynchus gorbuscha | reverse complement strand
AGAACACATGGTGCACTTTTGAAATGTTGTTGTGCATCAGCAGTTTTGCCGAACGTGTAGTTATCGTGACCGAATACTGACGCAGGGCACATGCCCCTTTGATTTTGTTTTGCACACTCACTCTAATATCATATTAACATGGCATAATGTGTAGAATTGCATGAAATTAGCTGTAAAACTGCAAACATTAAAAAATATATATATACATATATATTATAATATATATATTATATATATATATATACACATCTCTTCCCCATGGCAAAATCTGAAGAATTGCATGAAATGTGTTATGGAATTGCAACATATTCTTTCTGCCCCATGGCGTAATGTGTATAGTTGCATGAAATTAGCTGCAAAACTGCAAAAAATATATATCTCTTCCCCATGGCAAAATTTGTAGAATTGCATGCAATTTGTTATGAAATGGCAACATATTCTTTCTGCCCCCATGGCATAATGTGTCAATTTGCAGAAAAATTGCTTAAAAAAACAAACATTTTCTCTATGCCCATGGCAAAATGTGTAATATTGCAGGAAATTACCTTTTAAAACCCCCAAAATATCTCTTTTTAAAGAGAGGGGGCACTGAAACATGTTGCTCAGTTAAGGCCCTCAAAAAGGTGACAAGTTTTCATGAGCTTGGGTCCCAGGATAACATTGAATTTCTTATTTGGGTCCCAGGCTGAAAAAGTTGAACAACCCTGATTTAGAGCACTGTGCATATCCCATTCGGTCTCTGGATATATTGTCTGTGTGTGGAGGTACTGGTTGTATCTTTAATTCAACTCGGTTACTAGAGGTTGTGGCTTTTTCACTATCTTTGATCTGTAACAATTGAAACAGATAATTTTTCTCCGGTTTCTAAAAACAGTCACTTCATGAAGAGTGGATGAGAGATGAAAGAGCGAGACAATACGCAGTATAAGGGTGCAAAGAGCAGATGCTCTGAGACAAAAAAGGGAAAGTATTTGATTGAAGATTGGTTAACGCCTTCAAGCTACAGTATATTGACATTGGGTTGTGTCTCCTACTGAATGTGTGTAGCTGGGGTAGCCAAACAAAACACCCCTTGTTCAATAATATGTGGAGAGAGATTTCCTTTCAGTTCGGGTACAATGGGACGATCGAAAAGGGAGATCCCATACAAAGGATGCCATTTTATAATCCCACGCTTGTTGTCCCAGAACAGCTGAAACTTAAAATAGAATAAACAAATAATGAATTAACCAGCAGAAAGCTGCTGTAACAAAATGGAGGGGAATATTGTCCATCCGGTGGCTTGACGTGAGCGACTGTGGCATCCCACGGAACAATGCTCAAAGTAGGTCAAAGGCATTGACCTAGCTAATGTAATCAGTGTGTGGATGCGTATGCACTTTCATTTCCAAATGAACCGAGATGGGTGAAAAACAAGAGGAGATGCACAATGTGTTTTGGGGCAAGAGAATGAACCATTTATAGGTAGTGTAAATACAAACATGTCTTGTCCCCATCTCGCCCAACTTTTGGGGATTAGATGTGAGATACATACTTCAAATAGCAGGGTTTCTTTGCAATTGTTAACGGGGAAAAAATTGTTGCACTATTTTGGGGTTGAAAAAAAGGGACCAAAAAAATACAAATTAATAACTAGAGTTTTATAATCCTTATACGGTATATAATAAGAGTCAAAGGTCACATGTCCATAGTTCATATATCAGGACATAATCTATAGTTTCCAAACCAGGGACAAAAATGGAAAAACATTTTTTTTTTTACTTTTAACTTGACCCTAAAGTTTCTTCCAGAGCTGACCCCTTTACAATGTACCTGGAGTTATAGATGTTCTTTTGTGTATGAAATTGACACCACCCTTTGAACCATAGAATAACATTTTTTGCATGGTCTTCATGCCCTTGATGTCAGCTTATTGTCAATGTGTACTGTAGGCATATTTCCAATGTCATTGTTGAGAGTGTGAAAATATCCACTACTAAATGACTATTGGACCCCTGGTTTTGGCATAAAAACAGATTTGTCACAGCTACAGTTCCATAGCCCCTCCACTGTTATGACACCAGTTCTAATATAGAGTGTATTGTTATCCAGTGTCTCTCTCCCTTCTCCCCGTGACCGTTGCATGCAGTGCCCCTAATCACCTCTAATGACCGCCCCAGACCGTACGTCAGACTCATTAGTGTTAGCATTTAGCCTTTCGCCCCCCCCTCCCTCCCTCACTTTGGCCTGCCTGTCTTTGTTTCGGCCCTAGACATCCTGCCTGTTTATCCATAATCCGCTCCTGCCACTGTGTCTGTGACCAATCAGAGACTTTCATGTTGAGGATTGGGTCAGTCACGACTAATGGGATTGGACGCTGTATTTGAGGCTAGGTGTGAGCCAGGCGACAGAGGGGGACCCGAACCTTGAACTGGCACATCTGACTCAGGGGGTCTCTCTGGCTATGATCCTCATCTCACTCCTCCTGACTGACCCAGACATGGAATAATAATAAAACATTTATTCAAAACTACATTTGTGTTGGGGACAGATTGGGAAAG
>NW_025758658.1:0-5040 GCF_021184085.1 Oncorhynchus gorbuscha | reverse complement strand
ATATGTCACGACTTCCGCCGAGGTTGGCTCTCCTGCCCGTTCGGGCGGTGCTCGGCGGTCGTCGTCACCTTCCTACTAGCCACTACCGATCCCTTTTCGTGTATCTGTTGGTTTTGTCTGATTTGTTTCACCTGTGTGTTGTTTAGTTTATTAGCATCTGTATATATATGGTAGGTTGTCCCACCCTTGTTTTGTGCGGGATTGTTTATTTTGTCATCTATGTCTGTCGGTGTATCTTGTGTTCTTATTCACCGGTTCGTCTTTTATCCTGTGTTTGATTGTTCACCCTGTGTGTATTGGGTTGACCGTGTTTTCTTGTTCACCGGAGAATAAACTTTCATATGCTATCTGCTCTCTGCGCCTGATTCCACCCACCTTGATTAGACGTGACAGAATCCCGCACCACCCATGGAATCAGCAGGAGCAGCAACGTCTCCTCTTGATGGAGGAGAGGGTCCTCCATCATACCAGCGTGATTCACCGGATTGGTTCTGCTATGGACCAAATGATGGAAGAATGGATCGATGGGAGAGGGTGGCCCCCCACCTCATCTCTAGCAACCCCTTCTCCAGCACCTCCTGTTTCTGCAACCACATCTGGCTCCGGGGCTCTTCGGCTGACACTCCCACGGGAGTATGACGGATCGGCTGGGTGCCAGGGTTCCTCCTTCAACTGGAACTATACCTGGCTACCGTGCGTCCTGCTCCCTCTGGAGAGGAGAGTGTGTGCACCCTAGTCTCATGTTTGACTGGGCAAACCCTCGAGTGGGCCAATGCAGTGTGGAATGGTCCGGACTCCATTAAGGATAATTACCCAGAGTTCACCCGCCGATTCCAAGCTTTTTTGGCCATCCACCCGAGGGTCGGGCGGCGGGTGAACGGCTGTTCCACCTGCATCAGAGACGAGGAGCGTACAGGATTTTGCTTTAGAGTTTAGGACTTTGGCAGCAGGAGCAGGATGGAACGACAGGGCCTTTGATTGATCATTTTAGATGTAGTCTCAGGGAGGACGCCCGCAGGAGCTGGCATCGGGACACCACATTCACACTGGATGGACTTATCGATCTGGCTATCCGTCTCGACAACCTGCTGGCTGCTCGCGGGCGTTCGGATCAGGCCTGTCATTTCCTATCCCCAGCCCCCTATCCCTATCCCTATGGAATTAGGAGGTACGGCTTCGAGGGGGACCGGAGGAGGAGTGTCCTCCTGCACCAGTTGTGGTCGACGAGGCACACGTCCGACCGGTGCTGGAGGAACTCGTCTAGGAGTCGGGAGTGACAGGCGGAACACTGCTCGATCACCCCAGGTGAGTAAGCACCAAACTCATTCAGAGCTTCCTGTCAGTCATGTGTTTGTATTTTTGATTTCTTTCCTGGGTTTTCCTCTCTACAGCATAAGGCGTCTAGCTCGATTCAGGCGCAGCTGGGAATTTTATGGATCGTGGTCTTGCGTTAAGGCTAGGGATTCCCCTGGTGTCGTTCGATCGACCTTTCCCCGTGCACTCCTTAGATAGCCGACCATTAGGGTCAGGAGAAATTAGGGAGGCTAAGGTGCCGCTGGACATGGTAACGCAGGGTGATCACAAGGAGCAGATTAGCCTGTTCCTTATCGATTCACCTGCGTTTCCAGTGGTGTTGGGGGTTCCCTGGTTAGCTCAACACAACCCGGTGATTTCTTGGTAACAGGGGGCTCTTAAGGGGTGGTCAGAGGAGTGTTCAGGTAGGTGTATAGGAGTTGCCGTTGGTGCGACTACGGTGGAGAGTCCAGACCAAGTATCCACCGTGCGCATTCCCTCTGAATATGCCGATTTGGCTATCGCCTTTAGTAAAGGGAAGGCGACCCAATTACCACCTCATCGTCGAGAAGACTGCGCGATAAACCTTCTGGAAAACGCTGCACTTCCTAGGAGTCACGTGTATCCATTGTCCCAGGAGAAGACAGTTGCGATGGAAACATATGTTTCTGAATTGCTGGGACAGGGGTACATTCAGCCCTCCGTATCACCCGTCTCCTCGAGTTTCTTTTTTGTGAAGAAGAAGGATGGAGGTCTGCGTCCGTGTATTGATTATAGAGGTCTAAATTCCATCACAGTGGGGTTAAGTTACCCACTACCTCTCATCGCTACGGCAATGGAATCATTTCACGGGGCGCGCTTCTTCACAAAACTGGACCTGAGGAGCGCGTATAATCTGGTACGTATCCGGGGAGAAGATGAGTGGACAACCGCATTTAGTACTACTTCTGGTCATTATGAGTACTGCGTCATGCCATACGGGTTGAAGAATGCTCCAGCCGTTTTCCAATCCTTCGTAGATGAGATTCTCCGAGACCTGCTCGGGCAGGGAGTGGTAGTGTACATTGATGACATCTTGATCTATTCTGCCACACGCGCGGAGCATGTGTCTCTGGTGCGTAAGGTACTTGGGCGTCTACTGGAGCATGACCTGTATTGCAAGGCGGAGAAATGTGAGTTTTTCAAACAGTCCGTTTCCTTCCTGGGGTATCGTATTTCCACCTCCGGGGTGGTGATGGAGGATGATCTCGTTACAGCCGTGCGTAATTGGCCGACTCCGACCACGGTGAAAGAAGTGCAGCGGTTCTTAGGGTTTGCCAATTACTACCGGAGGTGTATCCGGGGTTTTGGTCAGGTGGCTGCTCCCATCACCTCACTGCTGAAGGGAGGACCGGTGCGCTTGCGCTGGTCAGCAGAGGCGGGCAGAGCTTTCAGTCGTCTGAAGGAGCTGTTCACCAATGCGCCCGTGTTGGCGCATCCGGACCCCTCTTTAGCGTTCATAGTGGAGGTGGATGCGTCCGAGGCTGGGGTTGGAGCCGTGCTGTCCCAACGCTCGGGCGTGCCATCCAAGCTCCGCCCGTGTGCTGTCTTTTCGAGCAAGCTCAGCCCAGCGGAGAGAAACTATGATGTGGGGGACCGGGAGTTGTTAGCTGTAGTCAAGGCTCTGAAGATGTGGAGACATTGGCTTGAGGGGCTAAATACCTTTTTCTCATCTGGACTGACCATCGTAATCTCGAGTATATCCGGGCAGCTAAGAGACTAAATCCACGTCAGGCTAGATGGGCCATGTTTTTTACCAGGTTCCAGTTTACCCTCATATATCGGCCAGGCTCCCAAAACACCAAAGCTGACGCACTGTCTTGCCTCTATGCTACCGAGGAACGATCAGTTGAGCCAACTCCCATCATTCCACCATCATGTCTCGTGGCACCGGTGGTATGGGAGGTGGACGCTGAGATAGAGAGGGCCTCACGGTCAGAGCCGGCTCCTCCTAACTGTCCAGTAGGGACCAAGTATGTGCCGAGGGTGGTCCGGGACAGGCTGATTCGGTGGGCTCATACTCTTCCCTCCTCGGGTCATCCTGGTATCAAGAGGACAGTGCAGAGTCTGAGAGGGAGATACTGGTGGCCCACACTGGCTAAAGAGGTGAGATTTTATGTCTCCTCCTGCTCAGTGTGTGCTCAGAGCAAGGCTCCTCGGCACCTGCCTAGAGGGAAATTATAACCCCTCCCCGTTCCACAATGGCCGTGGACACACTTATCGGTGGATTTTCTTACCGACCTTCCCCTGTCCCAGGGAAGTACTACGATCCTGAGTCGTTTTGGATCGCCTCATTCCACGTTGCCCGGTCTCCCTACGGCCCTGCAGACTGCTGAGGCTTTGTTTACCCATGTCTTCAGGCACTATGGGGTGCCTGAGGACATCGTCTCTGATCGGGGTCACCAATTCACGTCCAGAGTGTGGAGGGCGTTTATGGAGAGACTGGGGTCTCGGTTAGCTTAACCTCAGGTTTTCACCCCGAGAGTAATGGGCAGGTGGAGCGCGTAAACCAGGATGTGGGCAGCTTTCTGCGGTTCTATTGTCGGGACCGGCCTGGTGAGTGGTCAAGGTATGTTCCATGGGCCGAACTAGCCCAGAACTCCTTACGCCACTCCTCTACTAACTTGTCTCCTTTTGAGTGTGTGTTAGGTTACCAGCCGGTCCTGGCTCCATGGCATCAGAGTCAGACCGAGGCTCCTGCGGTGGAGGAATGGGTACAGCGCTCCAAGGACACCTGGAAAGCCGTTCAGGACTCATTACGGTTAGCGGGAGAACGGCAGAAGAGGAGCGCTGACCAGCACCGCAGTGAGACCCCCGTGTTTGCACCGGGGGACAGGGTCTGGCTCTCGACCCGAAACCTGTCCCTCCGCCTGCCCTGTCGGAAGCTGGGGCCGCAGTGTGTGGGGCCGTTCAAAGTCCTGAGGAGAATAAACGAGGTGTGTTACAGGTTACAACTTCCTAGGTATTACCGTATTAACCCCTCGTTTCATGTGTCTCTCCTCAGGCCGGTTGTGGCTGGTCCCCTGCAAGAAGGTGAGGTGCCTGAGGTCCCTCCGCCCCCTCTGGACATCGAGGGGTCCCCGGCGTACACAGTTCGAGTCATTCTGGATTCGAGACGCCGGGTGGGGGGCCTACAGTACCTCGTGGACTGGGAGGGGTACGGCCCGGAGGAGAGATGCTGGGTTCCGGTGAGGGACATTTTGGACCCTTCTCTCCTGATAGAATTCCACCGCCTCCACCCGGATCGCCCAGCACCTCGTCCTCCGGGTCGTCCTCGAGGACGGTGGCGGCGCGCTGCCGGAGCCGCGCGTAAGGGGGTACTGTCACGACTTCCGCCAAGGTTGGCTCTCCTGCCCGTTCGGGCGGTGCTCGGCGGTCGTCGTCACCGTCCTACTAGCCACTACCAATCCCTTTTCGTGTATCTGTTGGTTTTGTCTGATTTGTTTCACCTGTGTGTTGTTTAGTTTATTAGTGTCTGTATATATAGTAGGTTGTCCCGCCCTTGTTTTATGCGGGATTGTTTATTTTGTCATCTATGTCTGTCAGTGTATCTTGTGTTCTTATTCTCCAGTTCGTCTTTTATCCTGTGTTGGATTGTTCACCCTGTGTGTATTGGGTTGACCGTGTTTCTTGTTCACCGGAGAATAAACTTTCATATCGCTATCTGCTCTCTGCGCCTGATTCCACCCACCTTGATTAGACGTGACA
>NW_025758657.1:0-5040 GCF_021184085.1 Oncorhynchus gorbuscha | reverse complement strand
GTTTGTTGTCCAGGATCACGCCAAGGTTCTTAGCGCTCTGGGAGGAGGACACAATGGAGTTGTCAACCGTGATGGCGAGATCATGGAACGGGCAGTCCTTCCCCGGGAGGAAGAGCAGCCCCGCCTTGCCGAAGTTCAGCTTGAGGTGGTAGATCCGTCATCCACACTGATATGTCTGCCAGACATGCAGAGATGCGATTCAGAGCCCTGGGGACACCAGTGGTGAGGGCGCGTGGTGAGAGACAGATTCTGCCAGCCACCTGTTAGGAGGCGACCTGTCAGGTAGGGCCCTTGATCCAAGCGTGGAGCCGCGCCGAGGAGATGCCCAACTCGGAGAGGTGGAAGGAGGATCTGATGGTTCACAGTATCGAAGGCAGCCGATAGGTCTAGAAGGATGAGAGCAGAGGAGAGGTTAGCTTTAGCGGTGCGGAGGCGCCTCCGTGATACAGAGAGAAAGAGCAGTCTCAGTTGAATGACTAGTCTTGAAACCTGACTGATTTGGATCAAGAAAGGTCATTCTGAGAGAGATAAGCGGGAGAGCTGACCAAGACGGCACGTTCAAGAGTTTTTGGAGAGAAAAGAAAGAAGGATACTGGTCTGTAGTTGTTGACATCGGAGGGATCGAGTGTAGGTTTTTCCAGAAGGGTGCAACTCTCGCTCTCTTGAAAACCGGAAGGGGCGTAGCCAGTCAAAGGGATAAGTTGATGGCGAGGTGAGGTAAGGAGAAGGTCTCGGAAATGGTCTGGAGAAAGAAGAGGGATAAGTCGACGGGCAGGTTGTTGGGGCGGCTAGCCGTCCACAAAACCGAATTTCATCTGGAGAGAGAGGGGAGAAAGAGTCAGAGCACAGGAGTAGGGCAGTGTGAGCAGAACCAGCGGTGTTGTTTGACTTAGCAAACGAGGATCGGATGTCGTCGATCTTCTTTTCAAAATGGTTGGCGAAGTCATCTGCAGAGAGGAGGAGGGGGAGGGAGGAGGATTCAGGAGGGAGGAGAATGTGGCAAAAGAGCTTCCTAGGGTTAGAGCAGATGCTTGGAATTTAGAGTGGTAGAAAGTGGCTTTAGCAGCAGAGACAGAGGAGGAAAATGTAGAGAGGAGGGAGTGAAAGGATGCCAGGTCCGCAGGGAGGCGAGTTTTCCTCCATTTCCGGGCCTTCCGGAGCCCTGTTCTGTGAGCTCGCATTGAGTCGTCAAGCCACGGAGCGGGAGGGAGGGACCCCAGCCGGCCTGGAAGAGGGGAGACATAGAGAGTCAAAGGATGCAGAAAGGAGGAGAGGAGGGGTTGAGGAGGCAGAATCAGAGATAGGTTGGAGAAGGTTTGAGCAGAGGGAAGAGATGATAGGATGGAAGAGGAGAGTATGGAGAGAGAGCTGGGGCTGGGACTTGCGCGATCACCATCCAGGTAGGGCAGTGTGAAGTGCAGTTGGATGAGAGCCAGGAGGAAAAGGATGTTGCAGTGGTCGGAGACTTGAGGGAGTTGCAATGAGGTTAGTGGAAGAACAGCATCTAGTAAAGATGAGGCCCACGCATTGCCCGTCTTGTGAGTAGGGGGGAAGGTGAGAGGGTGAGGTCAAAAGAGGAGAGGAGTGGAAAGAAGGAGGCAGAGAGGAATGAGTCAAAGGTAGACGTGGGGAGGTTAAAGTCGCCCAGAACTGTGAGAGGTGAGCCGTCCTCAGGAAAGGAGCTTATCAAGGCATCAAGCTCATTGATGAACTCTCCGAGGGGACCTGGAGGGCGATAAATGATAAGGATGTTAAGCTTGAAAGGGCTGGTAACTGTGACAGCATGAAATTCAAAGGAGGCGATAGACAGATGGGTAAGGGGAGAAAGAGAGAATGACCACATGGGAGAGATAAGGATCCCTATGCCACCACCCCGCTGACCAGAAGCTCTCGGGTGTGCGAGAACACGTGGGCGGACGAAGAGAGAGCAGTAGGAGTAGCAGTGTTATCTGTGGTGATCCATGTTTCTGTCAGTGCCAAGAAGTCGAGGGACTGGAGGGAGGCATAGGCTGAGATGAACTCTGCCTTGTTGGCTGCAGATCGGCAGTTCCAGAGGCTACCGGAGACCTGGAACTCCACGTGGGTCGTGCGCGCTGGGACCACCAGATTAGGGTGGCAGCGGCCACGCGGTGTGAGCGTTTGTATGGTCTGTGCAGAGAGGAGAGAACAGGGATAGACAGACACATAGTTGACAGGCTACAGAAGAGGCTACGCTAATGGCCTGGATTGTATCATGGCTGACTTTTCTCAGTAGGCTATGCAGCAGTAGCGTGGTGGCGCTATCGTTAGCATTGGCTCGCTATACAGGATGATGAAAAGGGTTGAAATTGGCTTCTGTTATAATTAGCCGTTCTCTGCGCTCCCACTACATTATACTGTAGTTTGATGGAAAAGAAGACCGAGCCCAGCCAACAGCGAATGTTACTATAACAATAGGGAAAGTTGCAATGGAGTCCCAAATTTGGTTTACATTTGAATTGCAAAAAAAAAATCATGATAAAGTGTTTAGGGAAAAAAAGAGAAGTTGCCATTTTAACATTCTCAGAACGTCCCTACTAACGTCCCTACTAACGTTCTTAGAATGCAGAGGTAACCAGAAAGTGTTTACTGGGAGGTAGCTCTCCTCTGCAGGGAGTCTTGAATCATCCTCTTTATTTCTGGAGGTAGTTGAAAAAGGAAACTGGGAGGGAAGCCATTGTTTTGAGATGGCCTAGATTCTCCTCTCCGCACCATGAATATGCATTCATAAATGATGTATGTGTTTATCTATTCATACTGGGGAAGCCAGTGAGATTAAAAAATCACTTTGAAGGAGAATGTGTCAGATAACACAGGAAGAATTACACCCCGAACAGCCCACTCACGTCACATGTTGTTTGTGTAGAGGCGGATGGACACGTTCTGTACGTCAGACAGTGTATTTTAGGGTCATCTGGTCATAAACGGTCCCACACACACACACCACGTGTGTGAAATAGAATGTGTGTTTGCACTAGCGTACATTACATGTTTGGTTATTGCTGTGTGATTGTGTGTTGATGTGTTTTAAGTGTTTGTTACGTAGCAACAGCTATGACTGTCCCAGCTATCCATTTCTTTATTGATTTTATTGAACATTTATTTAACTAGGCAAGTCAGTTAAGAACACATTTTTATTTACAATGACGGCCTACCAAATGGCAAAAGGCCTCCTGTGGGGACGGGGCTGGGCTTAAAAATAAAATGAAATAAAAATATAGGACAAAACACACGTCACAACAAGAGAGACAAAACAACACTAAATAAAGAGAGACCTAAGGCAACAACATAGTATGACAGTAACACATGACAACAACATGGCAGCAGTACAACATGACAACAAAATGGCAGCAGCACAACAACGCAGCAGCACAACATGGTAGCAGCACAACATGGTAGCAGCACAAAACACGGTACAAACATTATTGGGCACAGACAACAGCACACAGGGCAAGAAGGTAGAGACAACAATGCATCACGCAATCCATTGACTGGGTCCACACCAGAAAACACTGTGCCATAACTGTGGCCTATACGGTGCTACAGTGCCATGCATGTCAGAATTCTCCGTTATCAACTGGTTGATATCAGAGGGGCCTCTAACTAGGGGCAGGGTATTAGGACAAGGTATTATTAGGATGAGTTGGTACTGGAAATATCAGGTGCGGGGAATAGAAGGTAGGGGTATGGCAACATGACAATGATTGACAACAGGAGGATTCCAATTATAGCTACATAGTCCAATGCTTGATCTGGTACTGTAGATGTGTGTTATCAGGTAGATATTACATCAGACTCTGGGTTAGAGTTAGCTGTAGATATTACATCAGACTCCAGGATTAGAGTTAGCTGTAGATATTACATCAGACTCTAGGATTGAGTTAGCTGTAGATGTTACATCAGACTCTATGATTAGAGTTAGCTGTAGATATTACATCAGACTCCAGGATTAGAGTTAGCTGTAGGAAATATTACATCAGACTCTAGGTTAGAGTTAGCTGTAGATATTACATCAGACTCTAGGGTTAGAGTTAGCTGTAGATATTACATCAGACTCCAGGACTTAGAGAGTAGCTATAGATATTACATCAGACTCTAGGATTAGAGTTGACTGTAGATGTTACATCAGCTCTAGGATTAGAGTTAGCTGTAGATATTACACTTGACTCCAGGATTAGAGTTAGCTATAGATATTACATCAGACTCCCAGAGCTAGAGTTAGCTGTGGATATTACACTGTGACTCAGGATTAGAGTTAGCTATAGATATTACATCAGACTCTAGGATTAGAGTTAGCTGTAGATGTTACATCAGACTCTAGGATTAGAGTTAGCTGTAGATATTACATCAGACTCCAGGATTAGAGTTAGCTGTAGATATTACATCAGACTCTAGGGTTAGAGTTAGCTGTAGATGTTACATCAGACTCTAGGGTTAGAGTTAGCTGTAGACATTACATCAGAATCCAGGGTTAGAGTTAGCTGTAGATATTACATCAGACTCCAGGGTTGGAGTTAGTTGTAGATGTTACATCAGACTCTAGGGTTAGAGTTAGCTGTAGATATTACATCAGACTCTAGGATTAGAGTTAGCTGTAGATATTACATCAGACTCCAGGGTTAGAGTTAGCTGTAGATATTACATCAGACTCCAGGGTTAGAGTTAGCTGTAGATATTACATCAGACTCTAGGGTTAGAGTTAGCTGTAGATGTTACATCAGACTCTAGGGTTAGAGTTAGCTGTAGATATTACATCAGACTCTAGGGTTAGAGTTAGCTGTATATATTACATCAGACTCTAGGATTAGAGTTAGCTGTAGATATTACATCAGACTCCAGGGTTAGAGTTAGCTGTAGATATTACATCAGACTCTAGGGTTAGAGTTAGCTGTAGATATTACATCAGACTCTAGGATTAGAGTTAGCTGTAGATATTACATCAGACTCCAGGGTTAGAGTTAGCTGTAGATATTATATCAGACTCCATGGTTAGAGTTAGCTGTAGATATTACATCAGACTCT
>NW_025758656.1:0-5042 GCF_021184085.1 Oncorhynchus gorbuscha | reverse complement strand
TATAGTGGCATAGTGGTGGTATAGTGGTGGCATTATAGGTGGCATAGTAGTGGCATTATAGTGGCATAGCGGATGGCATTATAGTGGCATAGTGGTGGCATTATAGTGGCATATTGGTGGTATAGTGGTGACATTATAGTGGCATTAGTGCTGGCACAGTGGTGGCATTATAGTGGTATAGTGGTGGTATAGTGGTGGCATTATAGTGGCATAGTGGTGGTATAGTGGTAGCATTATAGTTGGTATATTGGTGGCATAGTGGTGGTATAGTGGTGACATAATAGTGGCATAGTAGTGTGCATAGTGGATGATAGTAGTGGTACATTATAGTGGCGCATAGTGGTGGCATTATAGTTGCATAGTGGTGGCATTATAATGGCATAGTGGTGGTACAGTGGTGGCATTATAGTGGCATATGGTGAGTGAGCATTATAGTGGCATAGTGCTGGTACAGTGGTGGCATTATAGTGGCATATTGGTGGTACAGTGGTAGCATTATAGTGGCATATTGTGATAGTGGTACATTATAGTGGCATAGTGATGGTACAGTGGTAGCATTATAGTGGCATAGTGGTGGCATATAGTGGTGACAGTGGTACAGGGGCATTATAGTGGCATATTGGTGGCATAGTGGTGGTATAGTGGTGACATTATAGTGGCATAGTGGGTGGCATTATAGTGGCATAGTGGTAGTATAGTGGTAGCATTATAGTGGCATAGTGGTGATATAGTGGTGGCATTATAGTGGCATAGTAGTGACATTATAGTGGCATAGCGGTGGCATTATATTGGCATAGTGGTGGCATTATAGTGGCATATTGGTGGTATAGTGGTGACATTATAGTGGCATAGTGCTGGTACAGTGGTGGCATTATAGTGGCATATTGGTGGTACCGTGGTAGCATTATAGTGGCATAGTGGTGGTACAGTGGTAGCATTATAGTGGTATATTGGTGGCATAGTGGTGGTATAGTGGTGACATTATAGGGGCATTATAGTGGCATAGTAATGATAGTGTGGTAGCATTATAGTGGAATAGTGGTGACATTATAGTGGCATAGCGGTGGCATTATAGTGGCATAGCGGTGGCATTATAGTGGCATAGTGGTGGTACAGTGGTGACATTATAGTGGTGGTATAGTGGTAGCATTATAGTGGCATAGTGGTGGCATTATAGTGGCATAGTGGTGGTATAGTGCTGACAATATAGTGGCATTATAATGGTGGTATTATAGTGCCATTATAATTATAGTGGCATAGCGGTGGCATTATAGTGGCATAGTGGTGGTACAGTGGTGGCATTATAGAGCGGTGGCATTACTTAGTGGCATAGTGGTGGTACAGTGGTGGCATTATAGTGGCATATTGGTGGCATAGTGGTGGTATAGTGGTGACATTATAGTGGCGGTATAGTGGTAGCATTATAGTGGTATATTGGTGGTATAGTGGTGACATTATAGTGGCATAGTGGTGGCATTATAGTGGCATAGTGGTAGTATAGTGGTAGCATTATAGTGGCATAGTGGTGATATAGTGGTGGCATTATAGTGGCATAGTAGTGACATTATAGTGGCATATTGGTGGTATAGTGGTAGCATTATAGTGGTATATTGGTGGTATAGTGGTGGTATAGTGGTAGCATTATAGTGGCATATTGGTGGCATAGTGGTGGTATAGTGGTGATATTATAGTGGTGGTATAGTGGTAGCATTATAGTGGTATATTGGTGGCATAGTGGTGGTATAGTGGTGACATTATAGTGGCATTATAATGGTGGTATTACAGTGGCATTATAATTATAGTGGCATAAGCGGTGGCATTATAGTGGCATAGTGGTGGTACAGTGGTTGTCACGCCTTGGTCTTAGTATTTTGTGTTTTCTTTATTTGTTTGGTCAGGCCAGGGTGTGACATGGGTTATTGTGGTGTGTTTTTTGTCTTGGGGTGTTGTGGGGTGACTAATTAGTCTATGGCTGCCTGAGGCGGTTCTCAATCAGAGTCAGGTGATTTATTGTTGTCTCTGATTGGGAACCATATTTAGTCAGCCATATTCTGTGAGTGTTTTCGTGGTGATTGTTCCTGTCTCTGTGTGGTTGTTCACCAGACAGGCTGTATAGGTTTCACGTTCCGTTTGTTGTTTTGTAAATATATAGTTATTTCATGTATCGTCTATTCTTTATTAAGAAGATGAGTAACCACCACGCTGCATTTTGGTCCGCTTCTCCTTCAACAGACGAACGCCGTTACAGTGGTGGCATTATAGTGGCATATTGGTGGTATAGTGGTGGTATGAGTAGACAGCATTATAGTGGCATATTGGTGGTATAGTGGTGGTATAGTGGTGGCATTATAGTGGCATATTGGTAGCATAGTGGTGGTATAGTGGTGACATTATAGTGGTGGTATAGTGATAGCATTATAGTGGTATATTGTGGCATAGTGGTGGTATAGTGGTGACATTATAGTGGCATAATTAATTTGGCATTATAGTGGCATGTGGTAGTATAGTGGTAGCATTATAGTGGCATAGTGGTGATATAGTGGTGGCATTATAGTGGCATAGTAGTGACATTATAGTGGCATAGCGGTGGCATTATATTGGCATAGTGGTGGCATTATAGTGGCATATTGGTGGTATAGTGGTGACATTATAGTGGCATAGTGCTGGTACAGTGGTGGCATTATAGTGGCATATTGGTGGTACCGTGGTAGCATTATAGTGGCATAGTGGTGGTACAGTGGTAGCATTATAGTGGTATATTGGTGGCATAGTGGTGGTATAGTGGTGACATTATAGGGGCATTATAGTGGCATATTGGTGGCATAGTGGTGGTATAGTGGTGACATTATAGTGGCATAGTGGTGGCATTATAGTGGCATAGTGGTAGTATAGTGGTAGCATTATAGTGGCATAGTGGTGATATAGTGGTGGCATTATAGTGGCATAGTAGTGACATTATAGTGGCATAGCGGTGGCATTATATTGGCATAGTGGTGGCATTATAGTGGCATATTGGTGGTATAGTGGTGACATTATAGTGGCATAGTGCTGGTACAGTGGTGGCATTATAGTGGCATATTGGTGGTACCGTGGTAGCATTATAGTGGCATAGTGGTGGTACAGTGGTAGCATTATAGTGGTATATTGGTGGCATAGTGGTGGTATAGTGGTGACATTATAGGGGCATTATAGTGGCATAGTAATGATAGTGTGGTAGCATTATAGTGGAATAGTGGTGACATTATAGTGGCATAGCGGTGGCATTATAGTGGCATAGCGGTGGCATTATAGTGGCATAGTGGTGGTACAGTGGTGACATTATAGTGGTGGTATAGTGGTAGCATTATAGTGGCATAGTGGTGGCATTATAGTGGCATAGTGGTGGTATAGTGCTGACAATATAGTGGCATTATAATGGTGGTATTATAGTGCCATTATAATTATAGTGGCATAGCGGTGGCATTATAGTGGCATAGTGGTGGTACAGTGGTGGCATTATAGTGGCATATTGGTGGCATAGTGGTGGTATAGTGGTGACATTATAGTGGCGGTATAGTGGTAGCATTATAGTGGTATATTGGTGGTATAGTGGTGACATTATAGTGGCATAGTGGTGGCATTATAGTGGCATAGTGGTAGTATAGTGGTAGCATTATAGTGGCATAGTGGTGATATAGTGGTGGCATTATAGTGGCATAGTAGTGACATTATAGTGGCATATTGGTGGTATAGTGGTAGCATTATAGTGGTATATTGGTGGTATAGTGGTGGTATAGTGGTAGCATTATAGTGGCATATTGGTGGCATAGTGGTGGTATAGTGGTGATATTATAGTGGTGGTATAGTGGTAGCATTATAGTGGTATATTGGTGGCATAGTGGTGGTATAGTGGTGACATTATAGTGGCATTATAATGGTGGTATTACAGTGGCATTATAATTATAGTGGCATAGCGGTGGCATTATAGTGGCATAGTGGTGGTACAGTGGTTGTCACGCCTTGGTCTTAGTATTTTGTGTTTTCTTTATTTGTTTGGTCAGGCCAGGGTGTGACATGGGTTATTGTGGTGTGTTTTTTGTCTTGGGGTGTTGTGGGGTGACTAATTAGTCTATGGCTGCCTGAGGCGGTTCTCAATCAGAGTCAGGTGATTTATTGTTGTCTCTGATTGGGAACCATATTTAGTCAGCCATATTCTGTGAGTGTTTTCGTGGGTGATTGTTCCTGTCTCTGTGTAGTTGTTCACCAGACAGGCTGTATAGGTTTTCACGTTCCGTTTGTTGTTTTGTAAATATATAGTTATTTCATGTATCGTCTATTCTTTATTAAAGAAGATGAGTAACCACCACGCTGCATTTTGGTCCGCTTCTCCTTCAACAGACGAACGCCGTTACAGTGGTGGCATTATAGTGGCATATTGGTGGTATAGTGGTGGTATAGTGGTGGCATTATAGTGGCATATTGGTGGTATAGTGGTGGTATAGTGGTGGCATTATAGTGGCATATTGGTGGCATAGTGGTGGTATAGTGGTGACATTATAGTGGTGGTATAGTGATAGCATTATAGTGGTATATTGGTGGCATAGTGGTGGTATAGTGGTGACATTATAGTGGCATAGTGGTGGCATTATAGTGGCATAGTGGTAGTATAGTGGTAGCATTATAGTGGCATAGTGGTGATATAGTGGTGGCATTATAGTGGCATAGTAGTGACATTATAGTGGCATAGCGGTGGCATTATATTGGCATAGTGGTGGCATTATAGTGGCATATTGGTGGTATAGTGGTGACATTATAGTGGCATAGTGCTGGTACAGTGGTGGCATTATAGTGGCATATTGGTGGTACCGTGGTAGCATTATAGTGGCATAGTGGTGGTACAGTGGTAGCATTATAGTGGTATATTGGTGGCATAGTGGTGGTATAGTGGTGACATTATAGGGGCATTATAGTGGCATATTGGTGGCATAGTGGTGGTATAGTGGTGACATTATAGTGGCATAGTGGTGGCATTATAGTGGCATAGTGGTAGTATAGTGGTAGCA
>NW_025758655.1:0-5042 GCF_021184085.1 Oncorhynchus gorbuscha | reverse complement strand
CTTTTCTAGGTCTTGGACTGCCGTGCTCCTATATGGCTCCCTCCGCACTATCCAGGCTCTGCTCTGCTGGAAAAACTCAGAGCTGTGAAAAAACAAAGCGCTCTTGAAATGCCCTCAAATGATCTGCCGGATATTTCCAGAGCTAGCGGCGGGCGAGTGAATAGCTCTCTGATTCAAACAATCAGCGCCGTCGGTTGGACGCGTTGGCAGCATCCCGGCTCTTTCTGGTACATCGCCGTTGCACATTATTTGCTTAATCCCGTTGGGTGTAACGTAAAGGGTCCTTGTTTACTGGGACGGCACGAACCAATCTGATTGGGTATTTTATTAGGGCCTTTGAAGCTACAAGCATCCACACCCACATTCCACATCCACATTCCTGATGTAGTTACCCCACCTATTCAAAACAGACCCCCCATTGCTGATGTGAGTTACCCCACCTATTCAAAACAGACCCCCCATTCTTGATGTAGTTACCCCACCTATTCAAAACAGACCCCCCATTCCTGATGTGGTTACCCCACCTATTCAAAACAGACCCCCATTCCTGATGTGAGTTACCCCACCTATTCAAAACAGACCCCCCATTGCTGATGTAGTTACCCCACCTATTCAAAACAAACCCCCATTCCTGATTACTTACCCACCTATTCAAAACAGACCCCCATTCCTGATGTACTTACCCCACCTATTCAAAACAGACCCCATTCCTGATGGTTACCCCACCTATTCAAAACAGACCCCCCCATTTGATGTAGTTACCCCACCTATTCAAAACAGACCCCCCATTCCTGATGTAGTTACCCCACCTATTCAAAACAGACCCCCCCATTCCTGATGTAGTTACCCCACCTATTCAAAACAGACCCCCCATTCCTGATGTAGTTACCCCACCTAATTCAAAACAGACCCCCCCATTCTTGATGTAGTTACCCCACCTATTCAAAACAGACCCTCATTCCTGATGTAGTTACCCCACCTATTCAAAACAGACCCCCCATTCCTGATGTAGTTACCCCACCTATTCAAAACAGACCCCCATTCTTGATGTAGTTACCCCACCTATTCAAAACAGACCCCCATTCCTGATGTAGTTATCCACCTATTCAAACAGACCCCCATTCCTGATGTAGTTACCCCACCTATTCAAAACAGACCCCCCATTCCTGATGTAGTTACCCCACCTATTCAAAACAGACCCCCCATTCCTGATGTAGTTACCCCACCTATTCAAACAGACCCCCATTCCTGATGTAGTTACCCCACCTATTCCAAGGAGCTCAGGGTCAACAAGGTCATACCTGGGGCTGACACTGGAGTCCCTATAGTGCACTATTGTGCATTCCTATGGTAAAGGTAATTTTACAGTCTGACTACAGTCTGGTTACAGTCTGACTACAGTCTGACTACAGTCTGGCTACAGTCTGGGTAATTTTACAGTCTGACTACAGTCTGGGTAATGTTACAGTATGGCTACAGTCTGACTACAGTCTGACTACAGTCTGACTACAGTCTTGCCACAGTCTGACTCACAGTCTGGCAACAGTCAGGGTAATGCTACAGTCTGGCCACAGTCTGACTACAGTCTGGCTAAGGGGTCTGACTACAGTCCGGTAATGTTACAGTCTGACTACAGTCTGGCTACAGTCTGACTACAGTCCGGGTAATGTTACAGTATGGCTACAGTCTGGCTACAGTCTGACTACAGTCTTGCTACAGTTTGACTACAGTCTGACTACAGTCTTGCTACAGTCTGACTACAGTCTGGCAACAGTTTGGCTACAGTCTGACTACAGTCTGACTACAGTAAGGGTAATGCTACAGTCTGGCTACAGTCTGACTACAGTCTGGCTACAGTCTGACTACAGTCCGGGTAATGCTACAGTCTGACTACAGTCTGGCCACAGTCTGTGCTGGGTAATGTTACAGTCTGACTACAGTCTGGCTACAGTCTGACTACAGGCTGGCTACAGTCTGACTACCAGTCTGGCTAATGTTACAGTCTGACTGCTCTTTATTGTCACCTGAGGAATGTGCATCTGCATGAGCTATCTGGGTTAGTCTCAATGGTATCTGGCTTAGGGTTAGTCTACATGGTATCTGGGTTAGGGTTAGTCTACATGGTATCTGGGTTAGGGTTAGCCTACATGGTATCTGGGTTAGGGTTAGTCTACATGGTATCTGGGTTAGGGTTAGTCTACATGGTATCTGGGTTAGGGTTAGTCTACATGGTATCTGGGTTAGGGTTAGTCTACATGGTATCTGGGTTAGGGTTAGTCTACATGGTATCTGGGTTAGGGTTAGTCTACATGGTATCTGGGTTAGGGTTAGTCTACATGGTATCTGGGTTAGGGTTAGTCTACATGGTATCTGGGTTAGGGTTAGTCTACATGGTATCTGGGTTAGGTTAGGGTTAGTCTACATGGTATCTGGGTTAGGGTTAGGGTTAGTCTACATGTTATCTGAGTTAGGATTAGTCTACATGGTATCTGGGTTAGGGTTAGTCTACATGGTATCTGGGTTAGAGGTTAGTCACCATGGTATCTGGGTTAGGGTTAGTCTACATGGTATCTGGGTTAGGGTTAGTCTACATGGTATCTGGGTTAGGGTTAGTCTACATGGTATCTGGGTTAGGGTTGGGTTAGTCTACATGGTATCTGGGTTAGGGTTAGTCTACATGGTATCTGGGTACACCCTTCCTTCCATGCCTTTCTTAAAGCAGCACAGAATGTATAACAGATTTTAGAGCAGAGAGGTAGTGTTATGAATTGACACTTTGAAGGAGGCGCACACACACGCACGCACGCACGCACGCACACACACACACACACACACACACGCACACACACACACACACACACACACACACACACACACACACACACACACACACACACACACACACACACACACACACACACACACACACACACACACACACACACACACACACACACACACACACACACACACACACACACACACACTTAGATGAAGGGAGGAATTCACAAAATGTGTGACTGAATGGTGAGGCGACAAAGTCAGAGATATATTTAATTCCGGCTTATTAAAATGGTAAAAATAACATTACATTATTAAAAATCGCAGCCAAACATTTCATTATTCTTTTCATTTCACCACAAACAAATGAGAGGCATTTCTTACAGACAGACTGGTTTAGAGTTCCCAAATGTAATTAAAATAAGGTGACAGCAGATTAGTTGTGATTCATAGGGAAAAACACAAGCTAGAAGAACAGAGCAGAACAAAGATCTTCATTCCTAGTTTTCCCAAACCAAAACAGAGAGAGAACTTCCTGAGTCCTTTAAAAAAAAAAAAATGAAAAGCACAAATACCCCTAAGTCAATCAAACCAACACAAACAAACATCAAATGAAAATTACAGTTTGTGTATTTATCCTAAAATATTTACTCCGTAACCCCAGAAAGTGAGACATCACACACCATTTAAATAAAAAAAAATAAAAACGTTTTCACTTTGTTTGGTTAGTAATTACATCTCAATTGTGTCCTGTACACATAACCACTGTTCAAGGCCTTGTCTCTGATTGATGCTTCCCTGGAATGGAGAGGTGAGGGGATGGAGAGATGGAGGATGGAGAGATGGAGGGATGGAGAGATGGAGGGATGGAGGATGGAGGGATGGAGGGATGGAGAGATGGAGGAGACGGAGGGATGGAGGGATAGAGACGGAGGGATGGAGACGGAGGATGGAGGGATGGAGATGGAGGGGATGGAGAGATGGAGGGATGCGACGGAGGTGAGGATGGAGGGATGCGAGAGCAGGAGGGATGGAGGGATGGAGGGATGCGAGAACGGAGGGATGGAAGGGATGGAAGATGGAGGGATGGAGGGATGGAGAGATGGAGGGATGGAGAGATGGAGGGATGGAGGAGATGGAGAGATGTGCTGAAAGCTGGATGGAGAGATGAAGGAAAAGGGATGGAGAGATTGAGAGAGAAAGGATGAGAGATGGAGAAAGGGATGGAGAGATGGAGAGAGAAAGGGATGGAGAGATGGAGATGGAGGGATGGAGGGATGGAGAGATGGAGAGATGAGGGGATGGAGGGATGGAGAGATGGAGGGATGGAGAGATGGAGGGATGGAGGGGGGATGGAGAGATGGAGGGATGGAGAGATGGAGGGAGAAATGTCTGCTGAGTCAAAGACATGTCAAGAGGAGAGGAGAGACGCACAGTCACACCAGACTGTAATGTGGAGCATGATCACACATGATTCAGACCCATTTAATATGTTCCTATTTCATGAGGGCTATAGACCAGGGCCTAAACCAACACTGTATGCAACTCAGTCTAACCAAACTGTTCCTATTTCATGAGGGCTATAGACCAGGGCCTAAACCAACACTGTATGCAACTCAGTCTAACCAAACTGTTCCTATTTCATGAGGGCTATAGACCAGGGCCTAAACCAACACTGTATGCAACTCAGTCTAACCAAACTGTTCCTATTTCATGAGGGCTATAGACCAGGGCCTAAACCAACACTGTATGCAACTCAGTCTAACCAAACTGTTCCTATTTCATGAGGGCTATAGACCAGGGCCTAAACCAACACTGTATGCAACTCAGTCTAACCAAACTGTTCCTATTTCATGAGGGCTATAGACCAGGGCCTAAACCAACACTGTATGCAACTCAGTCTAACCAAACTGTTCCTATTTCATGAGGGCTATAGACCAGGGCCTAAACCAACACTGTATGCAACTCAGTCTAACCAAACTGTTCCTATTTCATGAGGGCTATAGACCAGGGCCTAAACCAACACTGTATGCAACTCAGTCTAACCAAACTGTTCCTATTTCATGAGGGCTATAGACCAGGGCCTAAACCAACACTGTATGCAACTCAGTCTAACCAAACTGTTCCTATTTCATGAGGGCTATAGACCAGGGCCTAAACCAACACTGTATGCAACTCAGTCTAACCAAACTGTTCCTATTTCATGAGGGCTATAGACCCCGGGCCTAAAACAACACTGTATGCAACTCAGTCTAACCAAA
>NW_025758654.1:0-5043 GCF_021184085.1 Oncorhynchus gorbuscha | reverse complement strand
GTTTGTCATTTATTATCATGTCTTGTCCCTGTGCTCCCCATTCTATTCGTTTCCCTCTGCTGGTCTTATTAGGTTCTTTCCCTCTTTCTATCCCTCTCTCTCCCCCTCCCTCTCTCACTCTCTCGCTCTCTCTTCTCTCTATCGTTCCGTTCCTGCTCCCAGCTGTTCCTATTCCCCTAATCATCATTTAGTCTTCCCACACCTGTTCCCGATCCTTTCCCCTGATTAGAGTCCCTATTTCTTCCTTTGTGTTCCGTTCCTGTCCTGTCGGTTCCTTGTTTAGAATTCACCGTGCTGTGATTGTGTATCGCCCTGTCCTGTCGTGTTTTTGCCTTCATCAGATGCTGCGTGTGAGCAGGTGTCTCTGTCAGCTACGGCCTGCGCCTACCCGAGGCGACCTGCAGTCTGTGGCCGCTTCTCCTGTTATTCCCCATTCAGGATTTGTCGTTTTCTGTTTGGACTTGAATAAACTCTGTTTCTGTTAAGTCGCTTTTGGGTCCTCTTTCACCTGCATGACAGAAGGAACCGACCAAGGAATGGACCCAGCGACTTCAGACGCTCGTTACACTGCCGTCGAGATCAAGGAGCCATGCTCGGCAGACACGAGCAGGAATTGTCTGCTGCTCGCCATGCCGTGGAGAACCTGGCCGCTCAGGTTTCCGACCTCTCTGGACAGTTCCAGAGTCTACGTCTCGTGCCACCTGTTACTTCCTGGCCTGCCGAGCCTCCAGAACCTAGGGTTAATAACCCACCTTGCTACTCCGGGCAGCCCACTGAGTGCCGCTCCTTTCTCACGCAGTGTGAGATTGTGTTCTCTCTCAACCCAACACATACTCTAGAGAGAGAGCTCGGGTTGCTTACGTCATTTCACTCCTTACTGGCCGGGCTCGAGAATGGGGCACAGCTATCTGGGAGGCAAGGGCTGATTGCTCTAACAAGTTCCAGAACTTTAAAGAGGAGATGATTCGGGTTTTGACCGTTCAGTTTTTGGTGGGGAGGCTTCTAGGGCCCTGGCTTCCTTATGCCAAGGTGAACGGTCCATAACGGATTATTCTATTGAGTTTCGCACTCTTGCTGCCTCTAGTGAGTGGAACGAGCCGGCGCTGCTCGCTCGTTTTCTGGAGGGACTCCACGCAGTGGTTAAGGATGAGATTCTCTCCCGGGAGGTTCCTTCAGATGTGGACTCTTTGATTGCTCTCGCCATCCGCATAGAGCGACGGGTAGATCTTCGTCACCGGGCTCGTGGAAGAGAGCTCGCATCAACGGTGTTTCCCTGCTCCGCATCGCAACCATCTCCCTCCTCTGGCTTTGAGACTGAGCCCATGCAGCTGGGAGGGATTCGCATCTCGACTAAGGAGAGGGACGGAGGATCACCAACCGCCTGTGCCTCTATTGCGGAGTTGCTGGACATTTTGTTAATTCATGTCCAGTAAAAGGCCAGAGCTCATCTGTAGCGGAGGGCTACAGGTGAGCGCAACTACTCAAGTCTCTCCATCAAAATCCTGTACTACTTTGTCGGTCCATCTACGCTGGACCGGTTCGGGTGCTACATGTAGTGCCTTGATTGACTCTGGGGCTGAGGGTTGTTTCATGGACGAAGCATGGGTTCGGAAACATGACATTCCTTTCAGAGAGTTAGACAAGCCTACGCCCATGTTTGCCTTAGATGGTAGTCATCTTCCCAGTATCAGATTTGAGACACTACCTTTAACCCTCACAGTATCTGGTAACCACAGTGAGACTATTTCTTTTTGATTTTCCGTTCACCGTTTACACCTGTTGTTTTGGGTCATCCCTGGCTAGTATGTCATAATCCTTCTATTAATTGGTCTAGTAATTCTATCCTATCCTGGAACGTTTCTTGTCATGTGAAGTGTTAAGGCTCTCGAGGATTATTTGTCTGTGTCTCTTGGCGCCGGTACCATAGTGCCTTCTTCCTCTCCGGCCGGGGCGGGGTTCTTTTTGTTAAGAAGAAGGACGGTACTCTGCGCCCCTGCGTGGATTATCGAGGCTGAATGACATAACGGTTAAGAATCGTTATCCGCTTCCCCTTATGTCATCAGCCTTCGAGATTCTGCAGGGAGCCAGGTGCTTTACTAAGTTGGACCTTCGTAACGCTTACCATCTCGTGCGCATCAGAGAGGGGGACGAGTGGAAACGGCGTTTAACACTCCGTTAGGGCATTTTGAGTACCGGGTTCTGCCGTTCGGTCTCGCCAATGCGCCAGCTGTTTTCAGGCATTAGTTAATGATGTTCTGAGAGACATGCTGAACATCTTTGTTTTTGTCTATCTTGACGATATCCTGATTTTTTCTCCGTCACTCGAGATTCATGTTCAGCACGTTCGACGTGTTCTACAGCGCCTTTTAGAGAATTGTCTCTACGTAAAGGCTGAGAAGTGCTCTTTTCATGTCTCCTCCGTTACTTTTCTCGGTTCCGTTATTTCCGCTGAAGGCATTCAGATGGATTCCGCTAAGGTCCAAGCTGTCAGTGATTGGCCCGTTCCAAGGTCACGTGTCGAGTTGCAGCGCTTTTTAGGTTTCGCTAATTTCTATCGGCGTTTCATTCGTAATTTCGGTCAAGTTGCTGCCCCTCTCACAGCTCTTACTTCTGTCAAGACGTGTTTTAAGTGGTCCGGTTCCGCCCAGGGAGCTTTTGATCTTCTAAAGAACGTTTTACGTCCGCTCCTATCCTCGTTACTCCTGACGTCACTAGACAATTCATTGTCGAGGTTGGCGCTTCAGAGGTAGGCGTGGGAGCCATTCTATCCCAGCGCTTCCAGTCTGACGATAAGGTTCATCCTTGCGCTTATTTTTCTCATCGCCTGTCGCCATCTGAGCGCAACTATGATGTGGGTAACCGTGAACTGCTCGCCATCCGCTTAGCCCTAGGCGAATGGCGACAGTGGTTGGAGGGCGACCGTTCCTTTTGTCGTTTGGACAGACCATAAGAACCTTGAGTACATCCGTTCTGCCAAACGACTTAATGCCCGTCAAGCTCGTTGGGCGTTGTTTTTCGCTCGTTTCGAGTTTGTGATTTCTTACCGTCCGGGTAGCAAGAACACCAAGCCTGATGCCTTATCCCGTCTGTTTAGTTCTTCTGTGGCTTCTACTGATCCCGAGGGGATTCTTCCTTATGGGCGTGTTGTCGGGTTAACAGTCTGGGAATTGAAAGACAGGTTAAGCAAGCACTCACGCACACTGCGTCGCCGCGCGCTTGTCCTAGTAACCTCCTTTTTCGTTCCTGTTTCCACTCGTCTGGCTGTTCTTCAGTGGGCTCACTCTGCCAAGTTAGCTGGTCATCCCGGTGTTCGAGGCACTCTTGCGTCTATTCGCCAGCGCTTTTGGTGGCCGACTCAGGAGCGTGACACGCGCCGTTTCGTGGCTGCTTGTTCGGACTGCGCGCAGACTAAGTCGGGTAACTCTCCTCCTGCCGGTCGTCTCAGACCGCTCCCATTCCTTCTCGACCATGGTCTCACATCGCCTTAGACTTCATTACCGGTCTGCCTTTGTCTGCGGGGAAGACTGTGATTCTTACGGTTGTCGATAGGTTCTCTAAGGCGGCACATTTCATTCCCCTCGCTAAACTTCCTTCCGCTAAGGAGACGGCACAAATCATTATTGAGAATGTATTCAGAATTCATGGCCTCCGTTAGACGCCGTTTCAGACAGAGGCCCGCAATTCACGTCACAGTTTTGGAGGGAGTTCTGTCGTTTGATTGGTGCGTCCGTCAGTCTCTCTTCGGGTTTCATCCCCAGTCTAACGGTCAAGCAGAGAGGGCCAATCAGACGATTGGTCGCATACTACGCAGCCTTTCTTTCAGAAACCCTGCGTCTTGGGCAGAACAGCTCCCCTGGGCAGAATACGCTCACAATTCGCTTCCTTCGTCTGCTACCGGGTTATCTCCGTTTCAGAGTAGTCTGGGTTACCAGCCTCCTCTGTTCTCATCCCAGCTTGCCGAGTCAGCGTTCCCTCCGCTCAAGCGTTTGTCCAACGTTGTGGCGCACCTGGAGGAGGGTGAGGTCTGCACTTTGCCGTTACAGGGCACAGACGGTGAGCCGCCAATAAACGCAGGATTAAGAGTCCAAGGTATTGTTGCGGCCAGAGAGTGTGGCTTTCCACTCGCAACCTTCCTCTTACGACAGCTCTCGTAAGTTGACTCCGCGGTTCATTGGTCCGTTCCGTGTCTCCCAGGTCGTCAATCCTGTCGCTGTGCGACTGCTTCTTCCGCGACATCTTCGTCGCGTCCATCCTGTCTTCCATGTCTCCTGTGTTAAGCCCTTTCTTCGCACCCCCGTTCGTCTTCCCTCCCCCCTCCCGTCCTTGTCGAGCGCACCTATTTACAAGGTACATAAGATCATGGACATGCGTTCTCGGGGACGGGGTCACCAATACTTAGTGGATTGGGAGGGTTACGGTCCTGAGGAGAGGAGTTGGGTTCCGTCTCGGGACGTGCTGGACCGTTCACTCATCGATGATTTCCTCCGTTGCCGCCAGGATTCCTCCTCGAGTGCGCCAGGAGCGCTCGGTGAGTGGGGGGTACTGTCATGTTTGTCATTTATTATCATGTCTTGTCCCTGTGCTCCCCATTCTATTCGTTTCCCTCTGCTGGTCTTATTAGGTTCTTTCCCTCTCTCTCCCCCTCCCTCTC
Organism: Oncorhynchus gorbuscha; assembly: GCF_021184085.1. Taxonomy (NCBI): domain Eukaryota; kingdom Metazoa; phylum Chordata; class Actinopteri; order Salmoniformes; family Salmonidae; genus Oncorhynchus; species Oncorhynchus gorbuscha. Next base: position 392 of record NW_025758654.1, on the reverse strand, counting down.
TCACTCTCTCGCTCTCTCTTCTCTCTATCGTTCCGTTCCTGCTCCCAGCTGTTCCTATTCCCCTAATCATCATTTAGTCTTCCCACACCTGTTCCCGATCCTTTCCCCTGATTAGAGTCCCTATTTCTTCCTTTGTGTTCCGTTCCTGTCCTGTCGGTTCCTTGTTTAGAATTCACCGTGCTGTGATTGTGTATCGCCCTGTCCTGTCGTGTTTTTGCCTTCATCAGATGCTGCGTGTGAGCAGGTGTCTCTGTCAGCTACGGCCTGCGCCTACCCGAAGCGACCTGCAGTCTGTGGCCGCTTCTCCTGTTATTCCCCTCTACAGACTAGAGGATTTCTGTTATTCCCTGTTTGGACATTTCCTGTTAAGGATTCAGGATTTGTCGTTTTCT
>NW_025758653.1:0-5043 GCF_021184085.1 Oncorhynchus gorbuscha | reverse complement strand
TACATCTCCAATTGACTCAAATTATGTCAATTAGCCTATCAAAGCTTCTAAAGCCATGACATACTGGAATTTTCCAAGCTTTTTAAAGGCACAGTCAACTTTGTGTATGTAAACTTCTGACCCACTGAGTTATAAGTGAAATAATCTGTCTGTAAACAATTGTTTGGAAAAATTACTTGTTTCATGCACAAAGTAAATGTCCTAACCAACTTGCCAAAACTATAGTTTGTTAACAAGAAATTTGTGGAGTGGTTGAAAAACAAGTTTTAATGACTCCACCCTAAGTGTATGTGAACTTCCGACTTCAACTGTACCTATATTTCCCTATAGTAAACAATGGGACGACCTCAGAGTTCCATGAGTCATTTTTTGTTGTTTAAATTTTAACCACTCTGGTGGTCCCAGCGCGCACGACCCACGTGGAGTTCCAGGTCTCCGGTAGCCTCTGGAACTGCCAATCTGCGGTCAACAAGGCAGAGTTCATCTCAGCCTATGCCTCCCTCCAGTCCCTCGACTTCTTGGCACTGACGGAAACATGGATCACCACAGACAACACTGCTACTCCTACTGCTCTCTCTTCGTCCGCCCACGTGTTCTCGCACACCCGAGAGCGTCTGGTCATGAAGTGGTGGCACGAGATCCTCATCTCTCCCAAGTGGTCATTCTCTCTTTCTCCCCTTACCCATCTGTCTATCGCCTCCTTTGAGATTATGCTGTCACAGTTACTAGCCCTTTCAAGATTAACATCCTTATCATTTATCGCCCTCCAGGTTCCTCGGAGAGTTCATCAATGAGCTTGATGCCTTAATAAGCTCCTTTCCTGAGGACGGCTCACCTCTCACAGTTCTGGGCGACTTTAACCTCCCCACGTCTACCTTTGACTCTTTCCTCTCTGCCTCCTTCTTTCCCTCCCTCTCCTCTTTTGACCTCACCCTCTCACCTTCCCCCTACTCACAAGGCAGGCAATACGCTCGACCTCATCTTTACTAGATGCTGTTCTTCCACTAACCTCATTGCAACTCCCTCAAGTCTCCGACCACTGCCTTGTATCCTTTTCCCTCTCGCTCTCATCCAACACCTCCCACACTGCCCCTACTCGGATGGTATTGCGCCGTCCCAACCTTCGCTCTCTCTCCCCCACTACTCTCTCCTCTTCCATCCTATCATCTCTTCCCTCCACTCAAACCTTCTCCCACCTATCTCCTGATTCTGCCTCCTCAACCCTCCCTCTCCTCCCTCTCTGCATCCCTTGACTCTCTATGTCCCCCTATCACTCCAGGCCGGCTCGGTCCTCCCCTCTCCCGCTCCGTGGCTCAATGACTCATTGCGAGCTCACAGAACAGGGCTCCGGGCAGCCGGCGGAAATGGAGGAAAACTCGCCTCCCCTGCGGACCTGGCATCCTTTCACTCCCTCCTCTCTACATTTTCCTCCTCTGTCTCTGCTGCTAAAGCCACTTTCTACCACGCTAAATTCCAAGCATCTGCCTCTAACCCTAGGAAGCTCTTTGCCACCTTCTCCTCCCTCCTGAATCCTCCGCCCCTCCCCCTCCTCCCTCTCTGCAGATGACTTCGTCAACCATTTTGAAAAGAAGGTCGGCGACATCCGATCCTCGTTTGCTAAGTCAAGCGACACCGCCTGGTTCTGCTCACACTGCCCTACCCTGTGCTCTGACCTCTTTCTCCCCTCTCTCTCCAGATGAAATCTCGCGTCTTGTGACGGCCGGCCGCCCAACAACCTGCCCGCTTGACCCTATCCCCTCCTCTCTTCTCCAGACCATTTCCGGAGACCTTCTCCCTTACCTCACCTCGCTCATCAGCTCATCCTGACCGTTGGCTCGTCCCTTCCGTCTTCAAGAGAGCGAGAGTTGCCCCCTTCTAGAAAAAACCTATGATCCCTCCGATGTCAACAATTACAGACCAGTATCCCTTCTTTCTTTTCTCTCAAAACTCTTGAGCGTGCCGTCCTTGGCCAGCTCTCCCGCTATCTCTCTGAATGACGCTAGCAGTCCAAATCAGTCAGGTTTCAAGACTAGTCATTCAACTGAGACCACTCTCCTCTGTATCACGGAGGCGCTCCGCACTGCTAAAGCTAACTCTCTCTCCTCTGCTCTCATCCTTCTAGATCTATCGGCTGCCTTCGATACTGTGAACCATCAGATCCTCCTCTCCACCCTCTCCGAGTTGGGCATCTCCGGCGCGGCCCACGCTTGGATTGCGTCCTACCTGACAGGTCGCTCCTACCAGGTGGCGTGGCGAGAATCTGTCTCCTCACCACGCACTCTCACCACTGGTGTCCCCCAGGGCTCTGTTCTTGGCCCTCTCCTATTCTCGCTATACACCAAGTCACTTGGCTCTGTCATAACCTCACATGGTCTCTCTTATCATTGCTATGCAGACGACACACAATTAATCTTCTCCTTTCCCCCTTCTGATGACCAGGTGGCGAATCGCATCTCTGCATGTCTGGCAGACATATCAGTGTGGATGACGGATCACCACCTCAAGCTGAACCTCGGCAAGACGGAGCTGCTCTTCCTCCCGGGGAAGGACTGCCCGTTCCATGATCTCGCCATCATGGTTGACAACTCCATTGTGTCCTCCTCCCAGAGCGCCAAGAACCTTGGCGTGATCCTGGACAACACCCTGTCGTTCTCAACTAACATCAAGGCGGTGGCCCGTTCCTGTAGGTTCATGCTCTACAACATCCGCAGAGTACGACCCTGCCTCACACAGGAAGCGGCGCAGGTCCTAATCCAGGCACTTGTCATCTCCCGTCTGGATTACTGCAACTCGCTGTTGGCTGGGCTCCCTGCCTGTGCCATTAAACCCCTTCAACTCATCCAGAACGCCGCAGCCCGTCTGGTGTTCAACCTTCCCAAGTTCTCTCCACGTCACCCCGCTCCTCCGTTCTCTCCACTGGCTTCCAGTTGAAGCTCGCATCCGCTACAAGACCATGGTGCTTGCCTACGGAGCTGTGAGGGGGAACGGCACCTCAGTACCTCCAGGCTCTGATCAGGCCCTACACCCAAACAAGGGCACTGCGTTCATCCACCTCTGGCCTGCTCGCCTCCCTACCACTGAGAAGTACAGCTCCCGCTCAGCCCAGTCAAAACTGTTCGCTGCCTTGGCCCCCAATGGTGGAACAAACTCCTTCACGACGCCAGGACCGTGGGTCAATCACCACCTTCGGAGACACACAAACCCCACCTCTTTAAGAGAATACCTAGGATAGGTTAAGTAATCCCTCTCACCCACCCCTAAGTTTTAGATGCACTATTGTTAAGTGACTGTCCCACTGGATGTCATAAGGTGAATGCACCAATTTGTAAGTCGCTCTGGATAAGAGCGTCTGCTAAATGACTTAAATGTAAATGTAAATGTGAGCAGGTCTCCATTGCCAACAATAGTGAAGCTGCCATTGTGACATAGTACAATAAACTGGGATTAGAACGTTCGGAAGGCAAATTGGTGCCACAGTGCCCAATAGAACAAATAGGAACTGGCAGGGTGAAAAGTCCCCTAAAATAAGGCCTGTTTTTTCGTGATGACTTCAAAACTACGGCAGGCAGCTGGGACATATGGTAATATTTTGAAATTGAGCTCCACCGCAGATGCAATGAACTAGTTTTTATTAGAAAAAAAGCATTGTTAAAAATGTAATGTGTGTACCTATGGATAGAGTAGAACTAATAACCTTATTGTGCCAAAGATGCAAGTCCTATATACAGTCGTGGCCAAAAGTTGAGAATGACACAAATATTAATTTTCAAAGTTTGCCGCTTCAGTGTCTTTAGATAGTTTTGTCAGATGTTACTATGGAATACTGAAGTATGATTACAAGCATTTCATAAGTGTCAAAGGCTTTTATGGACAATTACATGAAATTGATGTCGAGTCAATATTTGCAGTGTTGACCCTACTTTTTCAAGTCCTCTGCAATCCGCCCTGGCATACTGTCAATTAACTGACTGATGGCAGCCCATTCTTGCATAATCAATGCTTGGAGTTTGTCAGAATTTGTGGGGTTTTGTTTGTCTACCAGTTTGAGGATTGACCACAAATTCTCAATGGGATTAAAAGCTGATTTGTAATTCATATATACAGAAATATATATTTTTTTTAATTAAAAAGTACACGACACTTCCTATGCATCATGTAAATAGTCTAAACCGGTTTATCTCAATATCTAATGCCCTTCATCTGCATTGATCTGATAAACACAGGATAGGTGTAGTATTTCCTCAAATGAGAATGTAACGGCAGATTTCCTCCTCTTCGTCTGAAGAGGAGATGTAGCAGTGATCGGACCACAACGCAGCGTGGTAAGTGTCCATATCGTTTATTATAAAACATAAACTGAACACTAAGAAATACAAAACAATAAATGTGAACTTGAATGAAAGCCAAACCGAAACAGTCCCGTGTGGTGACAGACACAGAAACAAACACCCACCAACCGTGAAACACTACCACCAACCAACTAACGTGCCTCTGATTGAGAACCCAGGCTACAGAAACCTAAACATAGAAACACAAAACAGACTGCCCACCCTGACCATACTAAATAAAGACAAAACAAAGGAAAATAAAGGTCAGAACATGACAGAGAGACTTAATTTCAACCAGTAGAGAATGTGAAAACACATTATCCAAGTGTATAAATACACGCATTATAAATATAATTGTAATATTATAAATGCAAGTTCAATCTGTACTTCAATGCACGTCTGTTGTTCAGAGCATGTTTAAGCCTTGTTTATATTTTTGATTCTAACATTGTTAGTCATCATAACCAGACGATAGGTGAAATGCAACTGACCTTGGATCATTAACTCTGGGACTGCATTTCTATCTGTATTTCCAATGTACAAGCACTCTCTTTAATATGCTTTACTGCTGACCTGACCAAGTGCCCTCTATGTAGCCAGTTCAGATGCGGGAGGGGTTCACTGAACACAGCTGATATAACCTAGAGGATTTAGGGAGAAGAGGAGAGAGGGATGAAGTGAAGGAGAGATTGTTATTGAGAAAATAAGATAGTTA
>NW_025758652.1:0-5044 GCF_021184085.1 Oncorhynchus gorbuscha | reverse complement strand
ATCCGCATCATCAGCACCTGGGGAACAGTGGGTTAACCGCTCCTGGGTCAGGGGCATTAATCCAGCATCCACATTCATCAGGCACCAGGGGAACAGTGGGTTAACTGCCTTGCTCAGGGTGGCATTAATCCACATCCACATCATCAGCACCTGGGAACAGTGGGTTAACTGCCTTGGTCAGGGCATTAATCCACATCCACATCCACAGCACCTGGGGAACAGTGGGTTAACTGCCTTGCTCAGGGGCATTAATCCACATCCACATCATCAGCACCCGGGGAAACAGTGGTTAACCGCCTTTGGTCAGGGGCATTAATCCACATCCACAGCACCTAAGGGAACAGTGGGTTAACTGCCTTGCTCAGGGCATTAATCCACCTCCACATCATCAGCACCTGGGGAACAGTGGGTTAACTGCCTTGCTCAGGGGCATTAATCCACATCCACATCATCAGCACCTGGGGAACAGTGGGTTAACTGCCTGGTCAGGGCATTAATCCACATCCACATCATCAGCACCTGGGGAACAGTGGGTTAACTGCCTTGGTCAGGGGCATTAATCCACATCCACATCATCAGCACCTGGGGAACAGTGGGTTAACTGCCTTGGTCAGGGGCATTAATCCACATCCACAGCACCTGGGGAACAGTGGGTTAACTGCCTTGGTCAGGGCATTAATCCACATCCACATCATCAGCACCTGGGGAACAGTGGGTTAACTGCCTTGGTCAGGGGCATTAATCCACATCCACATCACAGCACCCGGGGAACAGTGGGTTAACTGCCTTGGTCAGGGGCATTAATCCACATCCACATCATCAGCACCTGGGGAACAGTGGGTTAACTGCCTGGCTTAGGGGCATTAATCCACATCCACATCATCAGCACCTGGGGAACAGTGGGTTAACTGCCTTGGTCAGGGGCATTAATCCACATCCACAGCACCTGGGGAACAGTGGGTTAACTGCCTTGCTCAGCATTAATCCACATCCACAGCACCTGGGAACAGTGGGTTAACTGCCTTGGTCAGGGCATTAATCCACATCCACATCCACAGCACCTGGGGAACAGGGTTAACTGCCTTGCTCAGGGGCAAATCCACATCCACAGCACCCGGGGAAACAGGGTTAACTGCCTTGGTCAGTAATTAATCCACATCCAGAATCACATCAAAACTGGGGAACAGTGGGTTAACTGCCTTTGGTCAGGGGCATTAATCCACATCCATCAAAGCACCCAGGGAACAGTGGGTTAACTGCCTGGTCAGCAATAATCCACATCCACATCATCAGCACCTGGGAAACAGTGGGTTAACTGCCTGGCCAGTATTAAATCCACATCCACATCATCAGCACCTGGGAACAGGGTTAACTGCCTTGGTCAGGGCATTAATCCACATCCACATCATCAGCACCTGGGAACAGTGGGTTAACTGCCTTGGTCAGGGCAATAATCCACATCCACAGCACCCAGGGAACAGTGGGTTAACTGCCTTGGTCAGGCATTAATCCACATCCACATCAGCACCTGGGGAACAGGGTTAACTGCCTGGTCAGGGCATTAATCCACATCCACATCATCAGCACCTGGGGAACAGTGGGTTAACTGTCTTGGTCAGGGCATTAATCCACATCCACAGCACCCAGTGGGTTAACAGCCTGGGGCTAACTGCACCTGGGAACAGTGGGTTAATCTGGTCAGGGCACAATCCACATCCACATCATCAGCACCTGGGAACAGTGGGTTAACTGCCTTGGTCAGGGGCATTAATCCACATCCACATCACAGCACCTGGGGAACAGTGGGTTAACTGCCTTGCTCAGGGGCATTAATCCACATCCACATCATCAGCACCTGGGAACAGTGGGTTAACCGCCTTGCTCAGGGGCATTAATCCACATCCACATCCACAGCACTCCGGGGAACAGTGGGTTAACTGTTTGCTCAGGGCATTAATCCACATCCACATCCATCAGCACCTGGGAACAGTGGGTTAACTCCTGGTCAGGGGCATTAATCCACATCCACATCATCAGCACCTGGGAACAGTGGGTTAACTGCTCCTGCTCAGGGGCATTAATCCACATCCACAGCACCTGGGGAACAGTGGGTTAACTCCTTGGTCAGGGCATTAATCCACATCCACATCATCAGCACCTGGGAACAGTGGGTTAACTGCCTTGGTCAGGGGCATTAATCCACATCATCAGCACCTGGGGAACAGTGGGTTAACTGCCTTGGTCAGGGGCATTAACTACAATCCACAGCACCTGGGGAACAGTGGGTTAACTGTCTTGGTCAGGGCATTAATCCACATCCACATCATCAGCACCTCAGTGGGTTAACTCTGGGGAACAGTGGGTTAACTGCCTTGGTCAGGGGCATTAATCCACATCCACATCCACAGCACCTGGGAACAGTGGGTTAACTGCCTTGGTCAGGGCATTAATCCACATCCACATCCACAGCACCTGGGGAACAGTGGGTTAACTGCCTTGCTCAGGGGCATTAATCCACATCCACATCATCAGCACCTGGGGAACAGTGGGTTAACTGCCTTGGTCAGGGCATTAATCCACATCCACATCCACAGCACCTGGGGAACAGTGGGTTAACTGTCTTGCTCAGGGGCATTAATCCACATCCACATCCACAGCACCTGGGGAACAGTGGGTTAACTGTCTTGCTCAGGGGCATTAACCTAACATCCACATCATCAGCACCTGGGGAACAGGGTTAACTGCCCTTGGTCAGGAGCATTAATCCACATCCACATCATCAGCACCTGGGAACAGTGGGTTAACTGTCTTTGGGTCAGTACTAATCCACATCCACATCATCAGCACCTGGGGAAAGAAGTGGGTTAACCGCCTTGGTCAGGGGCATTAATCCACATCCACAGCAACGAACAGTGGGTTAACTGCCTTGCTCAGGGGCATTAATCCACATCCACATCATCAGCACCTGGGGAACAGTGGGTTAACTGCCTGGTCAGGGGCATTAATCCACATCCACATCCATCAGCACCTGGGGAACAGGGTTAACTGCCTTGCTCAGGGGCATTAATCCACATCCACATCATCAGCACCTGGGGAACAGTGGGTTAACTGCTTGGTCAGGGCATTAATCCACATCCACAGCATCAGCACGGGAACAGTGGGTTAACTGCCCTGGTCAGGGGCATTAATCCACATCATCAGCACCTGGGGAACAGTGGGTTAACTGCCTTGGTCAGGGGCATTAATCCACATCATCCCAAAGCACCCAGGGAACAGTGGGTTAACTGCCTTGGTCAGGGCATTAATCCACATCCACAGCACCTGGGGAACAGTGGGTTAACTGCCTTGGTCAGGGGCATTAATCCACATCCACATCATCAGCACCTGGGAACAGTGGGTTAACTGCCTTGGTCAGGGCATTAATCCACATCCACATCATCAGCACCTGGGGAACAGTGGGTTAACTGCTCTTGCTCAGGGGCATTAATCCACATCCACATCATCAGCACCTGGGGAACAGTGGGTTAACTGCCTTGGTCAGGGGCATTAATCCACATCCACAGCACCCGGGAACAGTGGGTTAACTGCCTTGGTCAGTGGCATTAATCCACATCCACATTATCAGCACCTGGGAACAGTGGGTTAACTGCCCGGTCAGGGCACAACCACATCCACATCACATCATCAGCACCTGGGAACAGTGGGTTAACTGTCTTTGGTCAGGGGCATTAATCCACATCCACAGCACCTGGGGAACAGGTTAATCTGCCTTGGTCAGGGCATTAATCCACATCCACATCATCAGCACCTGGGAACAGTGGGTTAACTGTCTTGGTCAGGGGCATTAACTACATCATCAGCACCCAGGAACAGTGGGTTAACCGCCTTGGTCAGGGCATTAACTACATCCACATCCACAGCACCTGGGAACAGTGGTTAACTGCCTTGCTCAGGGCATTAATCCCATCCACATCATCAGCACCTGGGGGAACAGTGGGTTAACTGCCTTGGTCAGGGCATTAATCCACATCCACATCCACAGCACCTGGGGAACAGTGGGTTAACTGCCTTGCTCAGGGGCATTAATCCACATCCACATCCACAGCACCTGAGGGAACAGTGGGTTAACTGCCCCTTGCTCAGGGCATTAATCCACATCCACATCATCAGCACCTGGGGAACAGTGGGTTAACTGCCTTGGTCAGGGGCATTAATCCACATCCACAGCAGCACCTGGGAACAGTGGGTTAACTGCTGCCTTGGTCAGGGGCATTAATCCACATCCACATCATCAGCACCTGGGAACAGTGGGTTAACTGCTCCTGGGTCAGGGGCATTAATCCACATCCACATCATCAGCACCTGGGAACAGTGGGTTAACTGCCTTGGTCAGGGCATTAATCCACATCCATCATCAACACGAGGGAACAGTGGGTTGGCATGGTCAGGGGCATTAATCATCTCAGCACCCAGGGAACAGTGGGTTAACTGCCTTGTGGTCAGGGCATTAATCCACATCCATCATCAGCACCAGGGGGAACAGTGGGTTAACTGCCTTGGTCAGGGGCATTAATCCACATCACAGCACCTGGGAACAGTGGGTTAACTGCCTTGGTCAGGGGCATTAATCCACATCCACATCATACCCTGGGGAACAGTGGGTTAACTGCCTTGCTCAGGGGCATTAATCCACATCCACATCATCAGCACCCGGGGAACAGTGGGTTAACTGCCTTGGTCAGGGGCATTAATCCACATCCACATCATCAGCACCTGGGGAACAGTGGGTTAACTGCCTTGCTCAGGGGCATTAATCCACATCCACATCATCAGCACCTGGGGAACAGTGGGTTAACTGCCTTGGTCAGGGGCATTAATCCACATCCACAGCACCTGGGGAACAGTGGGTTAACTGCCTTGGTCAGGGGCATTAATCCACATCCACACCATCACACGGAACAGTGGGTTAACTGCCTTGGTCGGGGCATTAATCCACATCCACATCATCAGCACCTGGGAACAGTGGGTTAACTGCCTTGGTCAG
>NW_025758651.1:0-5045 GCF_021184085.1 Oncorhynchus gorbuscha | reverse complement strand
GACAGATGAACAGAGAGACAGAAGAAGACAGATGAACAGAGAGACAGAAGAAGACAGATGAACAGAGAGACAGAAGAAGACAGATGAACAGAGAGACAGAAAGAGAAGAAGACAGATGAACAGAGAGACAGAAAGAGAAGAAGACAGATGAACAGAGACAGAAAGAGAAGAAGACAGATGAACAGAGAGACAGAAAGAGAAGAAGACAGATGAACAGAGACAGAAAGAGAAGAAGACAGATGAACAGAGACAGAAAGAGAAGAAGACAGATGAACAGAGAGACAGAAAGCGAAGACAGATGAACAGAGAGACAGACACTCATGCATATATATTTATGTACATATTCGTCTTCCCTTGTGTGTATAAGGTAGTAGTTTTGGAATTGTTAGTTAGATTACTTGTTGGTTATTACTGCATTGTCGGAACTAGAAGCACAAGCATTTCGCTACACTCGCATTAACATCTGCTAACCATGTGTATGTGACAAATAACTTTTGATTTGACTCTAGATTTCTGAGGCGTCTGGTTGCAGTTCCTAGGGCGTCCACTAGATGTCAACAGTCTTTAGAAATTAGTTGATGTTTTTCTTTTGAGTAATGAAGAAGTAGGGCTGTTCAGACTGAGTCGAGTCTAGTGTTGCGACCTGGCGCTCGCTCCACTTTCCTTTTATTCGCTATTGAACACAGTTTATTCTGTCTTAAATTGTATCGATTATTTACGTTTTAAAATACCTAAAGTTGGATGAGGAAAGATGTTTCAAATGTTTGGACCAAGATTACAGGTAATTTATTAGATATTTTGTAGTCATGTTGGGCGAGTTGGAACCTGTGTTTTTCTGAATCAAACGCGCCAAATAATTTTGTAATAATATAATATATATATATATATAATAACGACAGAATTAATAAAACAAATGGATTGTTTGTGATGTGGACATATTGGAATTATATCATTATTTGAGTTGAAATATGATTGATATGATTGTCATGTGTTTGTCTGGGTGCTCAGATAATCGAATGGTTTGCTTTCGCCATAAAGCCTTTTTGAATTCTGACACGGTGGCTGGATTAACAAGAAGTGGTGTATTGCACTTGTGATTTTATGAAAGTTAAATATTTAGTATAATTTATTTTGAATTTCGCGCGCTGCAATTTCACAGGATGATGTTGAAACGTTCCGCTAGCGACAGAAGTGGAAAAAATAAATATTTATAGCGTGTTTCTATACGCAGTAACAAAGTTTATGGGGAAAATGTATGGCGTATTTTTTTTAGATAGTCTTCATCAGCTAACATCACTTTTTGTGAATTTGGACAATTAATGTGAGTCTGGAAGGAGAATTTACAGTCTAACCAGACACCTAGGTATTTATAGTTGTCCACATAGTCTAGGTCAGAACCGTCGCGAGTAGTGATGCTAGTCGGTGTCGGGAGGGTGCAGGCAGTAATCGGTTGCTTTTATCTGTTCTAGAAAGTGTTCAGAGAGGAGAGAAGGAGAAATAGAGAATTATGAGATTGTGAGATGAGACGGGAATACTTTGGTGTCTTGGGGGTGTCTTGTGTGTGTGTGTGTGTGTGTGTGTGTGTGTGTGTGTGTGTGTGTGTGTGTGTGTGTGTGTGTGTGTGTGTGTGTGTGTGTGTGTGTGTGTGTGTGTGTGTGTGTGTGTGTGTGTGTGTGTGTGTGTGTGTGTGTGCGCGTGTGTGTCAACGCACCTGCATGTGTGTGAGAGAGAGAGGTAGAGTCTTCAGAGCGAAACACTAAGCTGACAGAATGTAATTTTAACCTTTGTTGTGACAGCTTCTGACAAGTCTATTTCTATAACACCATCCATCAGCTTTAGCTTTTGACAAGTGTATTTCTACAAAATCTCTACGGATGCACCTGAAATGGCACACTATGAACTATATAGTTCACTACTGTCGACCAGGGTATCAAGGGTAGTTCACTACTGTTGACCAGGGTCTATAGGGTAGTAGACTACTGTTGACCAGGGTCTATAGGGTAGTAGACTACTGTTGACCAGGGTCTATAGGGTAGTAGACTACTGTTGACCAGGGTCTATAGGGTAGTAGACTACTGTTGACCAGGGTCTATAGGGTAGTAGACTACTGTTGACCAGGGTAGTAGACTACTGTTGACCAGGGTAGTGGACTACTGTTGACCAGGGTCTATAGGGTAGTGGACTACTGTTGACCAGGGTAGTGGACTACTGTTGACCAGGGTAGTGCACTACTGTTGACCAGGGTCTATAGGGTAGTGGACTACTGTTGACCAGGGTCTATAGGGTAGTGGACTACTGTTGACCAGGGTCTATAGGGTAGTGGACTACTGTTGACCAGGGTAGTGCACTACTGTTGACCAGGGTCTATAGGGTATTAGACTACTGTTGACCAGGGTAGTAGACTACTGTTGACCAGGGTAGTGGACTACTGTTGACCAGGGTAGTGGACTACTGTTGACCAGGGTCTATAGGGTAGTAGTCTACTGTTGACCAGGGTCTATAGGGTATTAGACTACTGTTGACCAGGGTCTATAGGGTATTAGGCTACTGTTAACCAGGGTCTATAGGGTAGTAGACTACTGTTGACCAGGGTCTATAGGGTATTAGACTACTGTTGACCAGGGTCTATAGGGTAGTAGACTACTGTTGACCAGGGTAGTAGACTACTGTTGACCAGGGTAGTGGACTACTGTTGACCAGGGTCTATAGAGTAGTAGACTACTGTTGACCAGGGTCTATAGGGTAGTAGACTACTGTTGACCAGGGTAGTAGACTACTGTTGACCAGGGTAGTGGACTACTGTTGCCCAGGGTCTATAGGGTAGTGGACTACTGTTGACCAGGGTAGTAGACTACTGTTGACCAGGGTCTATAGGGTAGTAGACTACTGTTGACCAGGGTCTATAGGGTAGTAGACTACTGTTGACCAGGGTCTATAGGGTATTAGACTACTGTTGACCAGGGTCTATAGGGTAGTAGACTACTGTTGACCAGGGTAGTAGACTACTGTTGACCAGGGTAGTAGACTACTGTTGCCCAGGGTAGTAGACTACTGTAGACCAGGGTCTATAGGGTGGTGGACTACTGTTGACCAGGGTCTATAGGGTAGTAGACTACTGTTGACCAGGGTCTATAGGGTAGTGGACTACTGTTGACCAGGGTCTATAGGGTAGTAGACTACTGTTGACCAGGGTAGTAGACTACTGTTGACCAGGGTCTATAGGGTAGTAGACTACTGTTGACCAGGGTCTATAGGGTAGTAGACTACTGTTGACCAGGGTCTATAGGGTATTAGACTACTGTTGACCAGGGTCTATAGGGTAGTAGACTACTGTTGGCCAGAGTAGTAGACTACTGTTGACCAGGGTCTATAGGGTAGTAGACTACTGTTGACCAGGGTAGTAGACTACTGTTGACCAGGGTCTATAGGGTAGTAGACTACTGTTGACCAGGGTCTATAGGGTAGTAGACTACTGTTGACCAGGGTCTATAGGGTAGTAGACTACTGTTGACCAGGGTCTATAGGGTAGTAGACTACTGTTGACCAGGGTCTATAGGGTAGTAGACTACTGTTGACCAGGGTCTATAGGGTAGTAGACTACTGTTGACCAGGGTCTATAGGGTAGTGGACTACGGTAGATAATGTAAATATAAATAGAGAATCCTACTGGACAGAAACTCTCGGTGAGACCACCTCCTAACATATAGACTGACTGAGTCAATATATAGCAACCTTAAGACAGTCAATATATAGGAACCATAAGACAGTCAATATATAGGAACCATAAGACAGTCAATATATAGCAACCTTAAGACAGTCAATATATAGGAACCATAAGACAGTCAATATATATGAACCATAAGACAGTCAATATATAGGAACCATAAGACAGTCAATATATATGAACCATAAGACAGTCAATATATATGAACCATAAGACAGTCAATATATAGGAACCATAAGACAGTCAATATATAGGAACCATAAGACAGTCAATATATATGAACCATAGGACAGTCAATATATATGAACCATAAGACAGTCAATATATATGAACCATAAGACAGTCAATATATAGGAACCATAAGACAGTCAATATATATGAACCATAAGACAGTCAATATATAGGAACCATAAGACAGTCAATATATAGCAACCTTAAGACAGTCAATATATAGGAACCATAAGACAGTCAATATATATGAACCATAAGACAGTCAATATATAGGAACCATAAGACAGTCAATATATATGAACCATAAGACAGTCAATATATATGAACCATAAGACAGTCAATATATATGAACCATAAGACAGTCAATATATAGGAACCATAAGACAGTCAATATATATGAACCATAGGACAGTCAATATATATGAACCATAAGACAGTCAATATATATGAACCATAAGACAGTCAATATATAGGAACCATAAGACAGTCAATATATATGAACCATAAGACAGTCAATATATAGGAACCATAAGACAGTCAATATATAGGAACCATAAGACAGTCAATATATAGGAACCATAAGACAGTCAATATATAGGAACCATAAGACAGTCAATATATAGGAACCATAAGACAGTCAATATATAGGAACCATAAGACAGTCAATATATAGGAACCATAAGACAGTCAATATATAGGAACCATAAGACAGTAATATATAGGAACCATAAGAGAGTCAATATATAGGAACCATAAGACAGTCAATATATAGGAACCATAAGACAGTCAATATATAGGAACCATAAGACAGTCAATATATAGGAACCATAAGACAGTCAATATATATGAACCATAAGACAGTCAATATATAGGAACCATAAGACAGTCAATATATAGGAACCATAAGACAGTCAATATATATGAACCATAAGACAGTCAATATATAGGAACCATAAGACAGTCAATATATAGGAACCATAAGACAGTCAATATATAGGAACCATAAGGCAGTCAATATATAGGAACCATACGATTAAGGAAGGAGGGAACTACCAGAGTGACAGTATTCACTGAATGGTTAGTAGAGAGA
>NW_025758650.1:2500-5046 GCF_021184085.1 Oncorhynchus gorbuscha | reverse complement strand
GTGGACTCTCCCTTTGTGGTGCACTAGGACAGGTTAACACTGTGGACTCTCCCAGTGTGGTGCATTAGGACAGGTCTAGTGTGGTGTGGTGTGGGTTAACACTGTGGACTCTCCCAGTGTGGTGGTGTGGTGTGGGGTAACACTGTGGACTCTCCCAGTGTGGTGCATTAGGACAGGTTAACACTGTGGACTCTCCCAGTGTGGTGCACTAGGACAGGTTAACACTGTGGACTCTCCCAGTGTGGTGCATTAGGACAGGTTAACACTGTGGTCTCTTCCAGTGTGGTGCACTAGGACAGGTTAACACTGTGGACTCTCCCAGTGTGGTGCACTAGGACAGGTTGGTGGTGTGGTGTGGGTTAACACTGTGGACTCTCCCAGTGTGGTGGTGTGGTGTGGGGTAACACTGTGGACTCTCCCAGTGTGGTGCATTAGGACAGGTTAACACTGTGGACTCTCCCAGTGTGGTGCACTAGGACAGGTTAACACTGTGGACTCTCCCAGTGTGGTGCATTAGGACAGGTTAACACTGTGGTCTCTTCCAGTGTGGTGCACTAGGACAGGTTAACACTGTGGACTCTCCCTTTGTGGTGCACTAGGACAGGTTAACACTGTGGACTCTCCCAGTCTGGTGGTGTGGTGTGGGTTAACACTGTGGACTCTCCCAGTATGGTGGTGTGGTGTGGGTTAACACTGTGGACTCTCCCAGTATGGTGCATTAGGACAGGTTTAACACTGTGGACTCTCCCAGTATGGTAGTGTGGATTAACACTGTGGACTCTCCCAGTACGGTGGTGTGGGTTAACACTGTGGACTCTCCCAGTATGGTGGTGTGGGTTAACACTGTGGAATCTCCCAGTGTGGTGGTGTGGTGTGGGTTAACACTGTGGACTCTCCCAATATGGTGGTGTGGGTTAACACTGTGGACTCTCCCAGTGTGGTGGTGTGGGTTAACAATGTGGACTCTCCCAGTGTGGTGGTGTGGGTTAACACTGTGGACTCTCCCAGTGTGGTGCATTAGGACAGGTTAACACTGTGGACTCTCCCAGTGTGGTGCACTAGGACAGGTTAACACTGTGGACTCTCCCAGTGTGGTGCACTAGGACAGGTTAACACTGTGGACTCTCCCAGTGTGGTGCACTAGGACAGGTTAACACTGTGGACTCTCCCAGTATGAGTAGTGCCGTGTGGGTTAACACTGTGGTCTCTCCCAGTGTGGTGCACTAGGACAGGTTAACACTGTGGACTCTCCCAGTGTGGTGCACTAGGACAGGAGTGCGGTTGGGTAGTGGGTGCACTGGACAGGTTAACATGGACTCTCAGTGTGGTGCACTAGGACAGGTGCTGGTCTCTTCCAGTGGTGCACTAGGACAGGTTAACACTATGGACTCTCCTTTGTGGTGCACTAGGACAGGTTAACACTGTGGACTCTCCCAGTGTGGTGCACTAGGACAGGTTAACACTGTGGACTCTCCCAGTGTGGTGCACTAGGACAGATTAACACTGTGGACTCTCCCAGTGTGGTGCAGTAGGACAGGACTTACGTTTAATTAGTGGCGACAACTTTCTCTGGATGGGTCCTTTAACATATCAGAGGAAGGTTTGACAGGTCTTTTGGACATGATTTGGGACGTGATTTTGGGACAGGTCTTTGGGACGTGATTTGGGACGTGTTTGGGACAGTTATTTGGGACGTGATTTGGGACATGATTTGGGACAGGTCTTTGGGACGTGAATTTTGACGTGATTTGGGACGTAATTTTTGACGTGATTTGGGACAGTTCTTTGGGACGTGATTTGGGACAGTTCTTTGGGACGTGATTTGGGACGTGATTTGACATAGAAAAAAAGATGATGAGTGTGTGACGACTTGTAAAGTTTTAAATTAATGGGATGTAGAAGTTTATTATGAGAGGGTTTTATCCATGGCTCCTCCCTGAACCTCTGCTCTGTTCTGTCCCCCCTACACTCTAACCACTAGGTTACCCTGCCGCCCCATATTGGCTATGCTCAGTCGGGGTTTTATCCATGGCTCCTCCCGAACCTCTGCTCTGTTCTGTCCCCTAGACGCTGTTTACTGTGTAGGGACAGAAGCACAGATGGCTGGACACCAAAGGACAAGGAGTTTGTTTTCTTCATGCCATTCAACAGGACAGCTTTCTTTCTTGGCTAATATTTAGCTCCTTCAGATGCTAATAGGGGGTCCTCTCTCTCTCTCTCTCCCTCCGAGGTAGCATAACAATTATGGAGAAGTCTTCAAATCAGAGACAGGTTGTTTAGCGCCAATAAGGAAGTGGTTAGATGATGCGGATGCTAAGCTACAAGATTGTTTTAGGTGAATTTTGGTCCATTCCTCCTGACAGAGCTGGTGTACCCAGAGTCAGGTTTGTAGGCCTCCTTGCTCTCACACACTTTTTCAGTTCTGCCCAAAACATTTCTATAGGATTGAGGTCAGGGCTTTGTGATGGCCACTCCAATATCTTGACTTTGTTGTCCTTAAGCCATTTTGCCACAACTTTGGAAGTATGCTTGGGGTTATTGTCCAT
>NW_025758649.1:0-5046 GCF_021184085.1 Oncorhynchus gorbuscha | reverse complement strand
GGAGGGAGGGAGGAGGGAGGGAGGGAGGGAGGGAGGGAGGGAGGGAGGAGGGAGGGAGGGAGGGAGGGAGGGAGGCAGACAGGCAGACAGGCAGACAGGGAGGGGGGCAGACAGACAGACAGGGAGGGAGCGAGGGAGAGAGGCAGGGAGGCTGTTAATGAGAAGGTTCCTGTGTATAGCCCTGTTTTCCTTGGGTCTGGCTCAGCTAGCTTTAGACTCAGCTGTCCTTGTGTTATCTTTCCCTGTGCTGTGGGTCTGCTCTCCCTGTGTACAGGACTGGCTGTGTTATCTTCTCTGTGCTGGGGGCCTCTGTTCTGACTCTCTCAGTTCACCAGAGCACTCTGTTATGGCTCTCTCAGTTCACCAGAGCACTCTGTTATGGCTCTCTCAGTTCACCCGAGCACTCTGTTATGGCTCTCTCAGTTCACCCGAGCACTCTGTTATGGCTCTCTCAGTTCACCCGAGCACTCTGTTATGGCTCTCTCAGTTCACCAGAGCACTCTGTTATGGCTCTCTCAGTTCACCCGAGCACTCTGTTATGGCTCTCTCAGTTCACCAGAGCACTCTGTTATGGCTCTCTCAGTTCACCCGAGCACTCTAACTATTCTCAGGTCAGACCTCGATTTATAACTGTTGTCAGGTCAGACCTCGGTTTATAACTGTTCTCAGGTCAGACCTCGGTTTATAACTGTTCTCAGGTCAGACCTCGGTTTATAACTGTTCTCAGGTCAGACCTCGGTTTATAACTGTTCTCAGGTCAGACCTCGGTGAATAACTGTTCTCAGGTCAGACCTCGGTTTATAACTGTTCTCAGGTCAGACCTCGGTTTATAACTGTTCTCAGGTCAGACCTCGGTTATAACTGTTCTCAGGTCAGACCTCGGTGAATAGCTGTTCTCAGGTCAGACCTGGGTGAATAACTGTTCTCAAGGTCAGGTAAAGATCTAGGCTATTTATTCCATTTCAGCAGAAAACACAACGGAGTCTTCAAATAAGAGGAGAACTGAAGAAGCAGCAGAAATAACTAGATCCCACAGTCTGGGTCTGTGTCCAAGAACCACCCTGTTTCATAATGTAGTGCACTACTTTAGACCCAGAGCCCCCATATGCTATATAGGCAGAATAGGGCCCCATTTGGGGACACTCCCTGGGTGTGTTCTGTTTTAAAAGAAGCTGAAACAGAACCGGGGGAACAGGGCATGTCTACTTGTCAAAAACAGGATGTGTTGGGCTTGTGGAGTCAGCTTCTTCTACAGGGTCCCCGGTGCGATCCCTGCCCTGGCTGGGTTTCCTGTCCGACCGGGACCGGGGGTTCAACATTCTGGCCTCTCCACTTCCTGTGGGTCCACACAGTGATTCAGGACCCTGTAACACACCAGTCAAGGACCTTGTACTGGACTAGTCCAACTAAGCTGTTGATGAATCTCTGTGACCTTCCTAACCTCTGTGACCTCTACCTGACTGGGTGTTCCTGACCTCTGTGACCTCTCCTGGGGTGATACCTCTACCTGACTTGGTGTTCCTGACCTCTGTGACCTCTCTGTGACCTCTCCTGACTTGGTGTTCCTGACCTCTGTGACCTCTGTGACCTCTCTGGACGATACCTCTACCTGACTGGGTGTTCCCTGACCTCTGTGACCTCTCCTGGAGGATACCACCTGACTGGCTGTTCCTGACCTCTGTGACCTCTCCTGGACTGACCTGCTGCAGCGGTGTGCAGAGCCTCTGCGACTCATGTGAGCCTCTCCTGGGCTGATGCACCTCTTGTGATGGTGTTCCTGACCTCTGTGACCTCTCCTGGAGGATACCTCTACCCTGACTGGCTGTTCCTGACCTCTGTGACCTCTCCTGGACGATACCTCCTACCTGACTTGGTGTTCCTGACCTCTGTGACCTCTCCTGGACGATACCTCTACCTGACTGGGTGTTCCTGACCTGTGACCTCTCCTGGAGGATACCTCTACCTGACTGGCTGTTTTCTGACCTCTATGTGACCTCTCCTGGAGGATACCTCTACCTGACTGGCTGTTCCTGACCTCTGTGACCTCTCCTGGAGGATACCTCTACCTGACTGGCTGTTCCTGACCTCTGTGATCTCTCCTGGACGATACCTCTACCTGACTGGGTGTTCCTGACCTCTGTGACCTCTCCTGGACGATACCTCTACCTGACTGGGTGTTCCTGACCTCTGTGACCTCTCCTGGACGATACCTCTACCTGGCTGGGTGTTCCTGACCTCTGTGACCTCTCCTGGAGAATGTAACACACTGCCCTGTGAATTCTATTCCTTTAGATTGGGTCATTTCTGCACGCGCTCAGTTTGAGAAATCTTATATCTGGTGTTCTGCTTGTCTCTAATGAAGGTCTTCAGTCTGTGCCCTTGTGCCTCCCTTCACTGGTCCTAGATCAGCTGTTAGTTAACAGTGTGCACCTGTCACAGCACCATAGACTGGTTCTAGATCAGCTGTTAGTTAACAGTGTGCACCTGTCACAGCACCATAGACTGTTTCTAGATCAGCTGTTAGTTAACAGTGTGCACCTGTCACAGCACCTGGAGCTGTTTCTAGATCAGCTGTTAGTTAACAGTGTGCACCTGTCACCAGCACCATAGACTGTTTCTAGATCAGCTGTTGGTTAGCAGTGTGCACCTGTCACAGCACCATAGACTGTTTCTAGATCAGCTGTTAGTTAACAGTGTGCACTGTCACAGCACCATAGACTGTTTCTAGATCAGCTGTTAGTTAACACTATGAACCTGACACAGACAGCACCACAGACTGTGGGGATCTGTTCCTAAGATCAGCTGTTAGTTAACCACTAGACCTGGCCACGAACTTAGCACCACAGACTGTGGGATGTTTAGATCAACTGTTAGTTAACAGTATGAACCTGACACAGCACCACAGACTGGTTTTAGATCAGCTGTTAGAACAGACAGCACCACAGACTGTGGGATCTGTTCCTAGATCAGCTGTTAGTTAACAGTATGAACCTGACACAGCACCACAGACTGTGGGATCTGTTCGACAGCTGTTAGTTAACACTATGAACCTGACACAGCACCACAGACTGTGGGATCTGTTCCTAGATCAGCTGTTAGTTAACATGCTGTGAAACCATGAGCACTTGACAGCTGTTGTGGTTCAGTTTCATGAGGTCTGGACCGATCTCCCAGAACTTTGTGTTTTATACTCTTTGTCGGGCCGAATGATCTTTCGAGTTCCTTCAACTGTTTTTCAACGTGAAAACATAATTCAACTAATTAGATTTAAATGTAAATGTAGATTTGTAATGTTTTCAGTGGGTTGTGGATTCTCTCGAGCTTTTGGGGGCCACCTGTTTGTTGGGTGAAAGTGTGTTGATCCAGCAGTAACACGATCACAAGAGAAGTGCCAGGCCAACTTGTCCCAAACAAGAATCAAAACATTTTATAGCTCTCCATATTCAGCACGCCTGTTGCCAATGCCCTAAATCTATCCCCTACTTAACATTAATATAAATAACAGCTCTCTATATTAACTTACTATAACATAACAACAGCTCTCATATTAACTCTACTATAACATAACAACAGCTCTCTATATTAACTCTACTATAACACAACAACAGCTCTCTATATTAACTCTACTATAACATAACAACAGCTCTCTATATTAACTCTACTATAACATAACAACAGCTCTCTATATTAACTCTACTATAACATTACAACAGCTCTCTATATTAACTCTACTATAACATTACAACAGCTCTCTATATTAACTCTACTATAACATAACAACAGCTCTCTATATTAACTCTACTATAACACAACAACAGCTCTCTATATTAACTCTACTATAACATTACAACAGCTCTCTATATTAACTCTACTATAACATAACATTACAACAGCTCTCTATATTAACGCTACTATAACATTACAACAGCTCTCTATATTAACTCTACTATAACATAACAACAGCTCTCTATATTAACTCTACTATAACATTACAACAGCTCTCTATATTAACTCTACTATAACATAACATAACAACAGCTCTCTATATTAACTCTACTATAACATAACAACAGCTCTCTATATTAACTCTACTATAACATAACAACAGCTCTCTATATTAACTCTACTATAACATTACAACAGCTCTCTATATTAACTCTTGCCCCTACTGTAACATAACATTACATGCTGTAGGTATCCATTACCTCATATGATGCAGTTTGAAGCTGAGCTTTATACTGTAGATGTTTTACTGTCATAAAAACGGGTGGATTTCAAATCACATGTTACTTGTCACATACACACATGGTTAGCAGATGTTAATGTGAGTGTAGCGAAACGCCTGTGACTTGACAGATGATGGCTGTGGTTTGTGGCGTTGATTTGTTTGGCTGTGTTTGTTTGTGTTACAGATGTAAATGGATTGGTTGTGTCTCTGTGTTCCAGAGGTGATCTAATTGGTTGACTCTGTGTGTTCCAGAGGTGATCTAATGGGTTGTCTCTCTGTGTGTTCCAGAGGTGATCTAATGGGTTGTCTCTCTGTGTGTTCCAGAGGTGATCTAATGGGTTGACTCTGTGTGTTCCAGAGGTGATCTAATTGGTTGTCTCTCTGTGTGTTCCAGAGGTGAAGGACTATGAACCTCCATATGGCTGTAAAGTTCAGATGCATCCTGGTGTGGAGAGCATGAAGGATCACCTCCTGAGAGACAGAGGAAGACCTGAGATCCCAGACAGCTGGATCAACCACCAGGTAACAGACTGGGAGAGACACACACACTCTCTTTCCTTCTCGCCCCCCCCCTCTCTCTCTCTCTCTCTCTCCCTCCCTCTCTCTCTCTCTTCCCTCTCTCTCTCTCTCCCTCGCTCTCTCTCTTCCCTCTCTCTCTTCCCTCCCTCTCTCTCTTTCTTCCCTCCTCTCTCTCTCTCTCTCTCTCTCTCTTGACTTACCTACCTACCTACCTACCAACCTACCTACCTACCTAACTACCTACCTACCTACCTACCTACCTACCTACCTACCTACCTACCTACCTACCTACCTTCCTA
>NW_025758648.1:0-5046 GCF_021184085.1 Oncorhynchus gorbuscha | reverse complement strand
AGTCCCTATTTCACTCCTTGTTTCCCGTACCTGCCCTGTCGGATCCTCATTTATAATTCACCGTGCTGTGTCTATGTTTTGCCCTGTCGTGTCGTGTTTCCCTCAGATGCTGCGTGGTGAGCAGGTGTCTGAGTCTGCTAGGTTCAAGTGCCTTCCCGAGGCAACCTGCAGTTCTCGATCAAGTCTCCAGTCTGTTCTTGTCTTTACGTGTAGTATTATGCTTTTTGTTTTGTAAAGTTTATTCTGGATTAAATACTCTGTTTTCGCCAAGTCGCTTTTGGGTCCTCATTCACCTGCATGACAGAAGGATCCGACCAAGGAATGGACCCAGCGACTACAGACGCTCGTAACACTGCCGTCGAGATCAAGGAGCCATGCTCGGCAGACACGAGCAGGAATTGTCTGCTGCTCGCCATGCCGTGGAGAGCCTGGCCGCTCAGGTTTCCGACCTCTCTGGACAGTTCCAGAGTCTTCGTCTCGTGCCACCTGTTACTTCCTGGCCTGCCGAGCCTCCAGAACCTAGGGTTAATAACCCACCTTGCTACTCCGGGCAGCCCACTGAGTGCCGCTCCTTTCTCACCCAGTGTGAGATTGTGTTCTCTCTCCAACCCAACACATACTCTAGAGAGAGCTCGGGTTGCTTACGTCATTTCACTCCTTACTGGCCGGGCCCGAGTGGGGCACAGCTATCTGGGAGGCAAGGGCTGATTGTTCTAACAATTACCAGAACTTTAAAGGAGATGATTCGGGTTTTTGACCGTTCAGTTTTGGTGGGGAGGCTTCTAGGGTCCTGGCTTCCCTATGCCAAGGTGATCGATCCATAACGGATTACTCTATAGAGTTTCGTACTCTTGCTGCCTCTAGTGACTGGAACGAGCCGGCGCTGCTCGCTCGTTTTCTGGAGGGACTCCACACAGTGGTCAAAGATGAGATTCTCTCTCGGGAGGTTCCTTCCAGTGTGGACTCTTTGATTGCTCTCGCCATCCGCATAGAACGACGGGTAGATCTTCGTCACCAGGCTCGTGGAAGAGAGCTCGCATCAACGGTGTTTCCCTGCTCCGCATCGCAACCATCTCCCTCCTCTGGCTCTGAGACTGAGCCCATGCAGCTGGGAGGGATTCGCATCTCGACTAAGGAGAGGGAACGGAGGATCACCAACCGCCTGTGCCTCTATTGCGGATTTGATGGACATTTTGTTAATTCATGTCCAGTAAGAGGCCAGAGCCCATCAGTAGCGGAGGGCTACTGGTGAGCGCTACTACTCAGGTCTCTTCATCTAGATCTTGTACTACTATGTCGGTCCATCTACGCTGGACCGGTTCGGGTGCTACATGCAGTGCCTTGATTGACTCTGGGGCTGAGGGTTGTTTCATGGACGAAGCATGGGTTCGGAAACATAACATTCCTTTCAGACAGTTAGACAAGCCTACGCCCATGTTTGCCTTAGATGGTAGTCATCTTCCCAGTATCAAATTTGAGACACTACCTTTAACTCTCACAGTATCTGGTAACCACAGTGAGACTATTTCTTTTTTGATTTTTCATTCACCTTTCACACCTGTTGTTTTGGGTCATCCCTGGCTAGTATGTCATAATCCTTCTATTAATTGGTCTTGTAATTCTATCCTATCCTGGAACGTATCTTGTCATGTGAAGTGCTTAATGTCTGCCATCCCTCCCATTTCTTCTGTCCCCACTTCTCAGGAGGAACCTGGCGATTTGACAGGAGTGCCGGAGGAATATCATGATCTGCGCACGGTCTTCAGTCGGTCCCGAGCCAACTCCCTTCCTCCTCACCGGTCGTATGATTGTAGTATTGATCTCCTTCCGGGGACCACTCCTCCTCGGGGTAGACTATACTCTCTGTCGGCTCCCGAACGTAAGGCTCTCGAGGATTATTTATCTGTGTCTCTTGACGCCGGTACCATAGTGCCTTCTTCCTCTCCGGCCGGGGCGGGGTTCTTTTTGTTAAGAAGAAGGACGGTACTCTGCGCCCCTGCGTGGATTATCGAGCTGAATGACATAACGGTTAAGAATCGTTATCCGCTTCCCCTTATGTCATCAGCCTTCGAGATTCTGCAGGAGCCAGGTGCTTTACTAAGTTGGACCTTCGTAACGCTTACCATCTCGTGCGCATCAGAGAGGGGGACGAGTGGAAAACGGCGTTTAACACTCCGTTAGGGCATTTTGAGTACCGGGTTCTGCCGTTTGGTCTCGCCAATGCGCCAGCTGTTTTCAGGCATTAGTTAATGATGTTCTGAGAGACATGCTGAACATCTTTGTTTTTGTCTATCTTGACGATATCCTGATTTTTTCACCGTCACTCGAGATTCATGTTCAGCACGTTCGACGTGTTCTACAGCGCCTTTTAGAGAATTGTCTCTCGTAAAGGCTGAGAAGTGTTCTTTTCATGTCTCCTCCGTTACTTTTCTCGGTTCCGTTATTTCCGCTGAAGGCATTCAGATGGATTCCGCTAAGGTCCAAGCTGTCAGTGATTGGCCCGTTCCAGGTCACGTGTCGAGTTGCAGCGCTTTTTAGGTTTCGCTAATTTCTATCGGCGTTTCATTCGTAATTTCGGTCAAGTTGCTGCCCCTCTCACAGCTCTTACTTCTGTCAAGACGTGTTTTAAGTGGTCCGGTTCCGCCCAGGGAGCTTTTGATCTTCTAAAAGAACGTTTTACGTCCGCTCCTATCCTCGTTACTCTGACGTCACTAGACAATTCATTGTCGAGGTTGGCCTTCAGAGGTAGGCGTGGGAGCCATTCTATCCCAGCGCTTCCAGTCTGACGATAAGGTTCATCCTTGCGCTTATTTTCTCATCGCCTGTCGCCATCTGAGCGCAACTATGATGTGGGTAACCGTGAACTGCTCGCCATCCGCTTAGCCCTAGGCGAATGGCGACAGTGGTTGGAGGGCGACCGTTCCTTTTGTCGTTTGGACAGACCATAAGAACCTTGAGTACATCCGTTCTGCCAAACGACTTAATGCCCGTCAAGCTCGTTGGGCGTTGTTTTTCGCTCGTTTCGAGTTTGTGATTTCTTACCGTCCGGGTAGCAAGAACACCAAGCCTGATGCCTTATCCCGTCTGTTTAGTTCTTCTGTGGCTTCTACTGATCCCGAGGGATTCTTCCTTATGGGCGTGTTGTCGGGTTGACAGTCTGGGGAATTGAAAGACAGGTTAAGCAAGCACTCACGCACACTGCGTCGCCGCGCGCTTGTCCTAGTAACCTCCTTTTCGTTCCTGTTTCCACTCGTCTGGCTGTTCTTCAGTGGGCTCACTCTGCCAAGTTAGCTGGTCATCCCGGTGTTCAGGCACTCTTGCGTCTATTCGCCAGCGATTTTGGTGGCCGACTCAGGAAGCGTGACACGCGCCGTTTCGTGGCTGCTTGTTCGGACTGCGCGCAGACTAAGTCGGGTAACTCTCCTCCTGCCGGTCGTCTCAGACCGCTCCCCATTCCTTCTCGACCATGGTCTCACATCGCCCTAGACTTCATTACCGGTCTGCCTTTGTCTGCGGGAAGACTGTGATTCTTACGGTTGTCGATAGGTTCTCTAAGGCGGCACATTTCATTCCCCTCGCTAAACTTCCTTCCGCTAAGGAGACGGCACAAATCATTATCGAGAATGTGTTCAGAATTCATGGCCTCCCGTTAGACGCCGTTTCAGACAGAGGCCCGCAATTCACGTCACAGTTTTGGAGGGAGTTCTGTCGTTTGATTGGTGCGTCCGTCAGTCTCTCTTCCGGGTTTCATCCCCAGTCTAACGGTCAAGCAGAGAGGGCCAATCAGACGATTGGTCGCATACTACGCAGCCTTTCTTTCAGAAACCCTGCGTCTTGGGCAGAACAGCTCCCTGGGCAGAATACGCTCACAACTCGCTTCCTTCGTCTGCTACCGGGTTATCTCCGTTTCAGAGTAGTCTGGGTTACCAGCCTCCTCTATTCTCTTCCCAGCTTGCCGAGTCCAGCGTTCCCTCCGCTCAGCGTTTGTCCAACGTTGTGAGCGCACCTGGAGGAGGTGAGGTCTGCACTTTGCCGCTACAGGGCACAGACTGTGAGAGCCGCCAATAAACGCAGGATTAAGAGTCCTAGGTATTGTTGCGGCCAGAGAGTGTGGCTTTCCACTCGCAACCTTCCTCTTACGACAGCTTCTCGTAAGTTGACTCCGCGGTTCATTGGTCCGTTCCGTGTCTCCCAGGTCGTCAATCCTGTCGCTGTGCGACTGCTTCTTCCGCGACATCTTCGTCGCGTCCATCCTGTCTTCCATGTCTCCTGTGTTAAGCCCTTTCTTCGCACCCCCGTTCGTCTTCCCTCCCCCCTCCCGTCCTTGTCGAGCGCACCTATTTACAAGGTACATAAGATCATGGACATGCGTTCTCGGGGACGGGGTCACCAATACTTAGTGGATTGGGAGGGTTACGGTCCTGAGGAGAGGAGTTGGGTTCCGTCTCGGGACGTGCTGGACCGTTCACTCATTGATGATTTCCTCCGTTGCCGCCAGGTTCCTCCTCGAGTGCGCCAGGAGGCGCTCGGTGAGTGGGGGGGTACTGTCATGTTTTGTCATTTATTATCTTGTCTTGTCCCTGTGCTTCCCATTCTATTCGTTTCCCTCTGCTGGTCTTATTAGGTTCTTTCCCTCTTTCTATCCCTCTCTCTCCCCCTCCCTCTCTCACTCTCTCGCTCTCTCTTCTCTCTATCGTTCCGTTCCTGCTCCCAGCTGTTCCTATTCCCCTAATCATCATTTAGTCTTCCCACACCTGTTCCCGATCCTTTTCCCTGATTAGAGTCCCTATTTCACTCCTTGTTTCCCGTACCTGCCCTGTCGGATCCTCATTTATAATTCACCGTGCTGTGTCTATGTTTTGCCCTGTCGTGTCGTGTTTCCCTCAGATGCTGCGTGGTGAGCAGGTGTCTGAGTCTGCTAGGTTCAAGTGCCTTCCCGAGGCAACCTGCAGTTCTCGATCAAGTCTCCAGTCTGTTCTCGTCTTTACGTGTAGTATTATGCTTTTGTTTTGTAAAGTTTATTCTGGATTAAATACTCTGTTTCGC
>NW_025758647.1:0-5047 GCF_021184085.1 Oncorhynchus gorbuscha | reverse complement strand
CTATAGTACATTATACTGTCTGACTATTATACTGTCTGACTATACTACACTATACTGTACATAGTCTGTTATACTGTCTGGCTACTATATAGTACATTATACTGTCACTATAGTTTGTCATTTTGTCATTATTATCATGTCTTGTCCTGTGCTCCCCATTCTATTCGTTTTCCCCTCTGCTGGTCTTATTAGGTTCTTTCCCTCTTTCTATCCCTCTCTCTCCCCCTCCCTCTCTCACTCTCTCGCTCTCTCTTCTCTCTATCGTTCCGTTCTGCTCCCAGCTGTTTCCTATTCCCTAATCATCATTTAGTCTTCCCACACCTGTTCCCGATCCTTTCCCTGATTAGAGTCCCTATTTCTTCCCTTTGTGTTTTCAATCCCTGTCCTGTCGGTTCCTTGTTTAGTATTCACCGTGCTGTGATTGTGTTTTCGCCCTGTCCTGTCGTGTTTTTGCCTTCATCAGATGCTGCGTGTGAGCAGGTGTCTCTGTCAACTACGGCTCATGCTTACCCGGCACGACCTGCAGTCTGTGGCCGTTTCTCCTGTTATTCCCTCTGCAGACTAGAGGATTTCTGTTATTCCCTGTTTGGACTTGAATAAACTCTGTTTCTGTTAAGTCGCTGGGTCCTCTTCACCTGCATGACAGAAGGAACCGAATAAGGAATGGACCCAGCGACTTCAGACGCTCGTTACACTGCCCGTCAAGATCCAAGGCCATGCTCGACACGAGCAGGAATTGTCTGCTGTTCGCCATGCCGTGGAGAACCTGGCCGCTCAGGTTTCCGACCTCTGGACAGTTCCAGAGTCTCGTCTCGTGCCACCTGTTACTTCCTGGCCTGCCGAGTCTCCAGAACCTAGGGTTAATAACCCACCTTGCTACTCCGGGCAGCCCACTGAGTGCCGCTCCTTTCTCACGCAGTGTGAGATTGTGTTCTCTCTCCAACCCAACACATACTCTAGAGAGAGAGCTCGGGTTGCTTACGTCATTTCAATCCTTACTGGCCGGGCTCGAGAATGGGGCACAGCTATCTGGGAGGCAAGGGCTGATTGCTCTAACAAGTTCCAGAACTTTAAAGAGGAGATGATTCGGGTTTTTGACCGTTCAGTTTTTGGTAGGGAGGCTTCTAGGGCCCTGGCTTCCTTATGCCAAGGTGAACGGTCCATAACGGATTATTCTATTGAGTTTCGCACTCTTGCTGCCTCTAGTGAGTGGAACGAGCCGGCGCTGCTCGCTCGTTTTCTGGAGGGACTCCACGCAGTGGTTAAGGATGAGATTCTCTCCCGGGAGGTTCCTTCAGATGTGGACTCTTTGATTGCTCTCGCCATCCGCATAGAACGACGGGTAGATCTTCGTCACCGGGCTCGTGGAAGAGAGCTCGCATCAACGGTGTTTCCCTGCTCCGCATCGCAACCATCTCCCTCCTCTGGCTTTGAGACTGAGCCCATGCAGCTGGGAGGGATTCGCATCTCGACTAAGGAGAGGGAACGGAGGATCACCAACCGCCTGTGCCTCTATTGCGGAGTTGCTGGACATTTTGTTAATTCATGTCCAGTAAGAGGCCAGAGCCCATCAGTAAGCGGAGGGCTACTGGTGAGCGCTACTACTCAGGTCTCTTCATCTAGATCTTGTACTACTATGTCGGTCCATCTACGCTGGACCGGTTCGGGTGCTACATGCAGTGCCTTGATTGACTCTGGGGCTGAGGGTTGTTTCATGGACGAAGCATGGGTTCGGAAACATAACATTCCTTTCAGACCGTTAGACAAGCCTACGCCCATGTTTGCCTTAGATGGTAGTCATCTTCCCAGTATCAAATTTGAGACACTACCTTTAACTCTCACAGTATCTGGTAACCACAGTGAGACTATTTCTTTTTTGATTTTCCGTTCACCGTTTACACCTGTTGTTTTGGGTCATCCCTGGCTAGTATGTCATAATCCTTCTATTAATTGGTCTAGTAATTCTATCCTATCCTGGAACGTTTCTTGTCATGTGAAGTGTTTAATGTCTGCCATCCCTCCCGTTTCTTCTGTCCCTACTTCTCAGGAGGAACCTGGCGATTTGACAGGAGTGCCGGAGGAATATCATGATCTGCGCACGGTCTTCAGTCGGTCCCGAGCCAACTCCCTTCCTCCTCACCGGTCGTATGATTGTAGTATTGATCTCCTTCCGGGGACCACTCCTCCTCGAGGTAGACTATACTCTCTGTCGGCTCCCGAACGTAAGGCTCTCGAGGATTATTTGTCTGTGTCTCTTGGCGCCGGTACCATAGTGCCTTCTTCTTCTCCGGCCGGGGCGGGGTTCTTTTTGTTAAGAAGAAGGACGGTACTCTGCGCCCCTGCGTGGATTATCGAGGGCTGAATGACATAACGGTTAAGAATCGTTATCCGCTTCCCCTTATGTCATCAGCCTTCGAGATTCTGCAGGGAGCCAGGTGCTTTACTAAGTTGGACCTTCGTAACGCTTACCATCTCGTGCGCATCAGAGAGGGGACGAGTGGAAAACGGCGTTTAACACTCCGTTAGGGCATTTTGAGTACCGGGTTCTGCCGTTCGGTCTCGCCAATGCGCCAGCTGTTTTTCAGGCATTAGTTAATGATGTTCTGAGAGACATGCTGAACATCTTTGTTTTTGTCTATCTTGACGATATCCTGATTTTTTCTCCGTCACTCGAGATTCATGTTCAGCACGTTCGACGTGTTCTACAGCGCCTTTTAGAGAATTGTCTCTACGTAAAGGCTGAGAAGTGCTCTTTTCATGTCTCCTCCGTTACTTTTCTCGGTTCCGTTATTTCCGCTGAAGGCATTCAGATGGATTCCGCTAAGGTCCAAGCTGTCAGTGATTGGCCCGTTCCAAGGTCACGTGTCGAGTTGCAGCGCTTTTTAGGTTTCGCTAATTTCTATCGGCGTTTCATTCGTAATTTCGGTCAAGTTGCTGCCCCTCTCACAGCTCTTACTTCTGTCAAGACGTGTTTTAAGTGGTCCGGTTCCGCCCAGGGAGCTTTTGATCTTCTAAAAGAACGTTTTACGTCCGCTCCTATCCTCGTTACTCCTGACGTCACTAGACAATTCATTGTCGAGGTTGGCGCTTCAGAGGTAGGCGTGGGAGCCATTCTATCCCAGCGCTTCCAGTCTGACGATAAGGTTCATCCTTGCGCTTATTTTTCTCATCGCCTGTCGCCATCTGAGCGCAACTATGATGTGGGTAACCGTGAACTGCTCGCCATCCGCTTAGCCCTAGGCGAATGGCGACAGTGGTTGGAGGGGCGACCGTTCCTTTTGTCGTTTGGACAGACCATAAGAACCTTGAGTACATCCGTTCTGCCAAACGACTTAATGCCCGTCAAGCTCGTTGGGCGTTGTTTTTCGCTCGTTTCGAGTTTGTGATTTCTTACCGTCCGGGTAGCAAGAACACCAAGCCTGATGCCTTATCCCGTCTGTTTAGTTCTTCTGTGGCTTCTACTGATCCCGAGGGGATTCTTCCTTATGGGCGTGTTGTCGGGTTAACAGTCTGGGGAATTGAAAGACAGGTTAAGCAAGCACTCACGCACACTGCGTCGCCGCGCGCTTGTCCTAGTAACCTCCTTTTCGTTCCTGTTTCCACTCGTCTGGCTGTTCTTCAGTGGGCTCACTCTGCCAAGTTAGCTGGTCATCCCGGTGTTCGAGGCACTCTTGCGTCTATTCGCCAGCGCTTTTGGTGGCCGACTCAGGAGCGTGACACGCGCCGTTTCGTGGCTGCTTGTTCGGACTGCGCGCAGACTAAGTCGGGTAACTCTCCTCCTGCCGGTCGTCTCAGACCGCTCCCCATTCCTTCTCGACCATGGTCTCACATCGCCTTAGACTTCATTACCGGTCTGCCTTTGTCTGCGGGGAAGACTGTGAGAGCCGCCAATAAACGCAGGATTAAGAGTCCAAGGTATTGTTGCGGCCAGAGAGTGTGGCTTTCCACTCGCAACCTTCCTCTTACGACAGCTTCTCGTAAGTTGACTCCGCGGTTCATTGGTCCGTTCCGTGTCTCCCAGGTCGTCAATCCTGTCGCTGTGCGACTGCTTCTTCCGCGACATCTTCGTCGCGTCCATCCTGTCTTCCATGTCTCCTGTGTTAAGCCCTTTCTTCGCACCCCCGTTCGTCTTCCCTCCCCCCTCCCGTCCTTGTCGAGAGCGCACCTATTTACAAGGTACATAAGATCATGGACATGCGTTCTCGGGGACGGGGTCACCAATACTTAGTGGATTGGGAGGGTTACGGTCCTGAGGAGAGGAGTTGGGTTCCGTCTCGGGACGTGCTGGACCGTTCACTCATCGATGATTTCCTCCGTTGCCGCCAGGATTCCTCCTCGAGTGCGCCAGGAGGCGCTCGGTGAGTGGGGGGTACTGTCATGTTTGTCATTTATTATCATGTCTTGTCCCTGTGCTCCCCATTCTATTCGTTTCCCTCTGCTGGTCTTATTAGGTTCTTTCCCTCTTTCTATCCCTCTCTCTCCCCCTCCCTCTCTCACTCTCTCGCTCTCTCTTCTCTCTATCGTTCCGTTCCTGCTCCCAGCTGTTCCTATTCCCCTAATCATCATTTAGTCTTCCCACACCTGTTCCCGATCCTTTCCCCTGATTAGAGTCCCTATTTATTCCTTTGTGTTCCGTTCCTGTCCCGTCGGTTCCTTGTTTAGTATTCACCGTGCTGTGATTGTGTTTCGCCCTGTCCTGTCGTGTTTTTTGCCTTCATCAGATGCTGCGTGTGAGCAGGTGTCTCTGTCAACTACGGCCTGCGCCTACCCGAAGCGACCTGCAGTCTGTGGCCGCTTCTCCTGTTATTCCCCTCTACAGACTAGAGGATTTCTGTTATTCCCTGTTTGGACTTGAATAAACTCTGTTTCTGTTAAGTCGCTTTTGGGTCCTCTTTCACCTGCATGACAACATTATACTGTCTGACTATACTACACTATACTGTCTGACTATAGTACATTATACTGTCTGACTATAGTACATTATACTGTCTGACTATAGTACATTATACTGTCTGACTATAGTACATTATACTGTCTGACTATAGTC
>NW_025758646.1:0-5047 GCF_021184085.1 Oncorhynchus gorbuscha | reverse complement strand
ACCACAGAGTTACAGAGACATTATAGCTCCCATAACAGACCACAGAGACATTATAGCTCCCATAACTGAGGACAGAGTTAGAGAGACATTATAGCTCCTATAACAGACCACAGAGACATTATAGCTCCCATAACTGAGGACAGAGTTAGAGAGACATTATAGCTCCCATAACAGACCACAGAGACATTATAGCTCCCATAACAGACCACAGAGACATTATAGCTCCCATAACAGACCACAGAGTTACAGAGACATTATAGCTCCCATAACAGACCACAGAGTTACAGAGACATTATAGCTCCCATAACAGACCACAGAGTTACAGAGACATTATAGCTCCCATAACAGACCACAGAGTTACAGAGACATTATAGCTCCCATAACAGACCAGAGAGTTACAGAGACATTATAGCTCCCATAACAGACCACAGAGACATTATAGCTCCCATAACTGAGGACAGAGTTAGAGACATTATAGCTCCCATAACAGACCACAGAGACATTATAGCTCCCATAACAGACCACAGAGTTACAGAGACATTATAGCTCCCATAACAGACCACAGATTACAGAGACATTATAGCTCCCGTAACAGACCACAGAGTTACAGAGAAATTATAGCTCCCATAATTACAAGTATGCTCCCACCACAGAGTTACAGAAACATTATAGCTCCCATAACTGAGGACCACAGAGTTAGAGACATTATAGCTCCCATAACAGACCACAGAGTTAGAGACATTATAGCTCCTATAACAGACCACAGAGTTACAGAGACATTATAGCTCCCATAACAGGCCACAGAGTTACACAGAGACATTATAGCTCCCATAACAGACCACAGAGTTAGAGAGACATTATAGCTCCCATAACAGACCACAGAGTTACAGAGACATTATAGCTCCCATAACAGACCACAGAGTTACAGAGACATTATAGCTCCCATAACTGAGACAGAGTTACAGAGACATTATAGCTCTATAACAGACCACAGAGTTAGAGACATTATAGCTCCTATAACAACAGAGTTACAGAGACATTATAGCTCCCATAACTGGACAGAGTTACAGAGACATTATAGCTCCCAACAGACCACAGAGTTACAGAGACATTATAGCTCCCATAACAGACCACAGAGACATTATAGCTCCCATAACTGGAGGACAGACAGAGACATTATAGCTCCCATAACAGACCACAGAGACATTATAGCTCCCATAACCAGACCACAGAGTTACAGAGACATTATAGCTCCCATAACAGACCACAGAGTTATAGCTCCCGTAACAGACACAGAGTTACAGAGAATTATAGCTCCATAACAGACCACAGAGACATTATAGCTCCCATAACTGAGGACAGAGTTAGAGAGACATTATAGCTCCTAGTTATAGCTCCCATAACAGACCACAGAGTTAGAGACATTATAGCTCCCATAACAGACCACAGAGTTACAGAGACATTATAGCTCCTATAACAGACCACAGAGACATTATAGCTCCCATAACTGAGGACAGAGTTAGAGAGACATTATAGGCTCCCATAACAGACCACAGAGACATTATAGCTCCCATAACAGACCACAGAGTTACAGAGACATTATAGCTCCCATAACAGACCACAGATTTACAGAGACATTATAGCTCCCATAACAGACCACAGAGTTACAGAGAATTATAGCTCCCATAACTGACCACAGAGTTACAGAAACATTATAGCTCTCATAACTGACCACTGAGGACAGAGACATTATAGCTTCATAACAGACCTCATGCCCTATAACAGACCACAGAGTTAGAGAGACATTATAGCTCCCATAACAGACCAGTTAGAGACATTATAGCTCCCATAACAGACCACAGAGTTACAGAGACATTATATTCCCATAACTGAGGACATAGTTACAGAGACATTATAGCTCCCATAACTGGAAACAGAGATTACAGAGACATTATAGCTCCCATAACTGAGGACAGAGTTAGAGACATTATAGCTCCCATAACAGACCACAGAGTTACAGAGACATTATAGCTCGCATTAGAGGGACAGAGTTAGATTGACCACAGATGAAAGACATTATAACTCCCATAACTGAGGACAGAGTTAGAGATATTTTCAGTGCATTCCAAAAGTATTCCGCTCCCCTAATACTGCAGAAATGTTTTGGTATCCACATCCCCAGATCTGTGCCTCGACACAATCCTTTCAGAGCTCTGGGGACAATTCCTTCGACCTCATGGCTTGGTTTCGCTCTGACTTGACAACTGTGGGACCTTAAATAGACTGGTATGTGCCTTTCCAAACCATGTCCAATCAATTTCATTTACCACAGGTTCACTCTAATCAAGTGGTAGAAACATCTCAAGGATGATCAATGAAACAGAATGTACCGGAGATCAATTTCAAGTCTCATAGCAAAGGGTCTGAATACTTTTTATAATGAAGATATTTCTGCTTTTATCCTTAGGGGTATTGTGTGTAGATTGATGAGGGAAACGGGCTGTAACGCAACAAAAGGTGGAAGAAGTCAAAAGGGCTCCAATATTTTCAGAATGTTAGTCCCCCTTCAGCTCCCCTCAACCCCTCCCATCTATCTCTGACACCATCCAGTCCTTCAGCTCCCCTCAACCCTCCCATCTATAGCTCAGTGAAGAGCATCTGTGTTCCACTTTTCAGTTTCCCAGGGTAGTGGGACTCATTTATTTTGACCACCCATCACCTTCACACATGTCTCTTTGAATACGTCTGCTTCAGTTTCCCTTTAATTATATTATTATTCTGACCACCATCCAGTCCTTCAGCTCCTCAACCCTTCCATCTATCTGACCACCATCCAGTCCTTCAGCTCCTCAACCCCTCCCATCTATCTCTGAACACCATCAGTCCTTCAGCTCCTCAACCCTCCCATCTATCTCTGACCACCATCCAGTCCTTCAGCTCCCCTCAACCCCTCCCATCTATCTATCTCTGAACACCATCCAGTCCTTCAGCTCCTCAACCTCCCATCTGTCTCAGTGAGAGCATGGCGCTTTGTAACGCTTGGGGTTCGATTCCTCGACCTCCCATACGTAGAATGTATGACATGACTGTAAGTCCTTCAGCTCCCCTCAATGGCATATTATCTATCTCTGACCACCATCCAGTCCTTCAGCTCCCTCAACCCCGCCCATCTATCTCTGACCACCATCCAGTCCTTCAGCTCCCTCAACCCTCCATCTATC
This sequence comes from Oncorhynchus gorbuscha, assembly GCF_021184085.1. Lineage (NCBI taxonomy): Eukaryota > Metazoa > Chordata > Actinopteri > Salmoniformes > Salmonidae > Oncorhynchus > Oncorhynchus gorbuscha. Next base: position 1,826 of record NW_025758646.1, on the reverse strand, counting down.
TCTGACCACCATCCAGTCCTTCAGCTCCCCTCAACCCCTCCCATCTATCTCTGAACACCATCCAGTCCTTCAGCTCCCTCAACCCCTCCCATCTATCTCTGACCACCATCCAGTCCCCCTTCAGCTCCCTCAACCCCTCCCATCTATCTCTGACCACCATCCAGTCCTTCAGCTCTCAACTCCTCCCATCTATCTCTGACTACCATCCAGTCCCATTCAGCTCCCCTCAACTCCTCCATCTATCTCTGACCACCATCCAGTCCACCCTTCAGCTCCACTCAACCCTCCCATCTATCTCTGACCACCATCCAGTCCTTCAGCTCCCCCTCAACCCCTCCCATTTATCTTGACTACCATCTAGTCCTTCAGCTCTCAACCCTCCCATCTATCTCTGACTACTCATCCAGTCCTTTCAGCTCCTCAACCCCTTCCCATTTATCTCTGACCACCATCCAGTCCTTCAGCTCCCCTCAACCCCTCCCATCTATCTCTGACCACCATCCAGTCCCCCCTTCAGCTCCCCTCAACCCCTCCCATCTATCTCTGACCACCATCCAGTCCCACCCAGCTCCCCTCAACCCTCCCCATCTATCTCTGACCACCATCAGTCCTTCAGCTCCCCTCAACCCCTCCCATCTATCTCTGACCACCATCCAGTCCATTTTCAGCTCCCTCAACCCCTCCCATCTATCTCTGACCACCATCCAGTCCCACCCTTCAGCTCCCTCAACCCCTCCATCTATCTCTGACCACCATCCAGTCCTTCAGCTCCCCTCAGCCCCTCCCATCTATCTCTGACCACCATCCAGTCCTTCAGCTCCCCTCAACCCCTCCCATCTATCTCTGAACACCATCAGTCCTTCAGCTCCCCTCAACCCCTCCCATCTATCTCTGACCACCATCCAGTCCTTCAGCTCCCCTCAACCCCTCCCATCTATCTCTGACCACCATCCAGTCCTTCAGCTCCTCAAGCCCCTCCCATCTATCTCTGACCACCATCCAGTCCTTCAGCTCCCTCAACCTCCCATCTATCTCTGACCACCATCCAGTCCTTCAGCTCCCTCAACCCCTCCGCTTTATCTCTGACCACCATCAGTCCTTCAGCTCCCAGGACCCCTCCATCTATCTCTGACCATGCATTTTGAATACTTGAGCTCCCCTCAGCCCCTCCCATCTATCTCTGACCACCATCCAGTCCTTCAGCTAAACCCCTCCCATCTATCTCTGACCACCATCCAGTCCTTTAGCTCTCAACCTCCCATCTATCTCTGACCACCATCCAGTCCTTCAGCTCCCTCAACCCCTCCCATCTATCTCTGACCACCATCCAGTCCTTCAGCTCCCCTCAGCCCCTCCCATCTATCTCTGACACCATTCAGTCCTTCAGCTCCCCTCAACCCCTCCATCTATCTCTGAACACCATCAGTCCTTCAGCTCCCCTCAACCCCTCCCATCTATCTCTGACCACCATCCAGTCCCCAGCTCCCTCAACCTCCCATCTATCTCTGACCACCATCCAGTCCTTCAGCTCCCCTCCAGCCTCCCATTTATCTCTGACCACCATCCAGTCCTTCAGCTCCCCTCAACCCCTCCCATCTATCTCTGACCACCATCCAGTCCCCCAACTTCAGCTCCCCTCAACCCCTCCCATCTATCTCGATACCATCCAGTCCTTGGCTCCCCTCAGCCCTCCATCTATCTCTGAACACCATCAGTCCTTCAGCTCCCCTCAGCCCCTCCCATCTATCTCCAGGCCACCATCCAGTCCTTCAGCTCCCCTCAACCCCTCCCATCTATCTCTGACCACCATCCAGTCCTTCAGCTCC
>NW_025758645.1:0-5047 GCF_021184085.1 Oncorhynchus gorbuscha | reverse complement strand
AATGAGTGAAGAGGTGTGGAGTCAGGCGCAGAGAGCAAAAGATGTGGGAAAAACAACACGCTTTAATGTCCCGGAAACATAACATGTACAAAGTGAAAACACAAATGAACAGAAATATAAACGGACAGCGTGAAACCCAAAATGCAAACAAAATACACTCAACCAACAAAACAGACGAACAAGCCCGCACGAAACAGAAGCGGGCTAAACAGACTATATATACCCTATCCTAACAACCAAACTAGAAACAGGTGCTACCAATTAGACAAAACTAAACGAACACAGAACAACGGATCGGCGATAGCTAGTAGACCGGCGACGACGACCGCCGAGCGCCACCCGAACAAGAAGGGGAGTCACCTTCGGTAATATTCGTGACAGTACCCCCTCCTGACGCGCAGCTCCCGCAGCGCGCCGACGTCGGCCTCGGGGACGACCCGGAGGCCGAGGCGCTGGGCGATCCGGACGGAGGCGATGGAATTCACTCAACATGGATGGGTCTAGAATATCCCTCGCCGGAACCCAGCACCTCTCCTCCGGACCGTACCCTCCCAGTCGACGAGGTACTGTAAGCCTCTCACCCGGCGCCTCGAGCCCAGAATAGCTCGTATCTTGTACGCCGGGGACCCTCGATGTCCAGAGGGGGCGGAGGAACCTCCGGTACTCCCATTTTCTTGCATGGGACCAGCTTACCACCGGCCTGAGAAGAGACACATGAAATGAGGGGTTAATACGATAATACGAAGGAAGTAATAATCGATAACAAACCTCATTTATTCTCCTCAGGACTTTAAATGGCCCTATACACTGCGGACCCAGCTTCCGGCAGGGCAAACGGAGAGGCAGGTTTCGGGTCGAGAGCCAGACCCTGTCCCCAGGTGCAAACACAGGGGCCTCACTGCGGTGACGGTCAGCGCTCTTCTTCTGCCTTATACTCGCTTGGCGTAATGACTCCTGGACTGCCCTCCAGGTCTCCTTAGAGCGCTGTACCCACTCCTCCACCGCAGGAGCCTCAGTCTGGCTCTGATGCCACGGTGCCAGGACTGGCTGGTACCCCAACACGCACTCAAATGGTGACATGTTGGTAGAAGAGTGGCTTAGTGAATTCTGGGCTATTTCTGCCCAGGAATATATCTCGCCCACTCGCCTGGCCGGGTCCTGGCAATACGACCGCAGAAACCTACCCACCTCCTGGTTAACTTTCCACCTGACCATTACTCTCCGGGTGATACCCTGAGGTAAGGCTGACCGAGACCCCCAGACGTTCCATAAATGCCCTCCAAACACGGGAGATAAATTGGGGGCCCCGATCAGAAACTATATCCTCGGGCACCCCGTAGTGCCGGAAGACATGGGTGAAAAGAGCTTCCGCAGTCTGTAGGGCCGTAGGGAGACCGGGCAATGGGATAAGACGGCAGGACTTAGAGAACCGATCCACAACGACCAGGATAGTAGTGTTACCCTGAGAGAGGGGAGGTCAGTAAGAAAATCCACCGAAAGATGGGTCCACGGCCGTTGTGGAACGGGAAGAGGTTGTAATTTACCTCTTGGCAGGTGTCTAGGAGCCTTACTCTGGGCGCACACCGAACAGGAGGAAACATAGAATCGCACATCCCTCCTCAAAGTGGGCCACCAGTACTTCCTCTCAAGACCTCTCACTGTCCTATAAACACCTGGGTGACCCGACGAGGGTAGACAATGAGCCCATCGAATCAATTGATCACGAACAGCCAGCGGCACGTACCTACGACCCTCCGGACACTGTGGAGGCGCAGGTTCCCCCTTAGTGCCCGCTCGATGTCCGCGTCCACATCCCATACTACCGGTGCCACCAGCTTAGCTGCCGGAATGATGGGAGTAGGATCGATGGACCTGTCCTCAGTGTCATAGAGTCTTGACAGTCAGCCTTAGTGTTGAGGGAACCTGGTCTATATGAGACAGTGAAACGAAATCTGGTGAAAAACATGGCCCACCTTGCCTGACGAGGATTCAGTCTCCTAGCTGATCGGATATACTCCAGGTTACGATGGTCAGTCCAGATAAGGAAAGGGTGCTTTAGCCCCCTCAAGCCAGTGTCTCCACACCTTCAGGGCCTTAACCATAGCCAACAACTCCCTATCCCCCACATCATAATTCCGCTCCGCTGGCCCGAGTTTCTTAGAAAAAAGGCACAGGGGCGGAGCTTGTGGCACACCCAAACGCTGTGAGCACCGCTCCAACCCCAGCCTCGGATGCGTCCACCTCTACTATAAACGCCAAAGAAGGGTCCGGATGTGCCAACACCGGCGCCTTAGTAAACATCGCCTTCAACTTATGAAAAGCTCCGTTCGCCTCTGCTGACCACTGTAAACGCACCGGTCCCCCTTCAGCAGTGAGGTAATAGGGGCAGCTACCTGACCAAAACCCCGGATAAACCTCCGGTAGTAATTGGCAAATCCAAGAACCGCTGCACCTCCTTTACCGTGGTCAGAGTCGGCCAATTACGCACGGCCTTAACGCGGTCACCCTCCATTACCAAACCCGAGCTGGAAATGCGATAACCCAGGAAGGAAACTGATTGTTTGGAAAACTCACATTTCTCCGCCTTCACATACAGGTCATGCTCCAGCAGTCGTCTAAGAACCTTTACGCACAAGAGATACATGCGCAGAGCGTGTAGCGGAGTAGATCAAAATATCGTCAATATAAACCACTACACCCTGTCCGTGCAGGTCTCTGAGTATTTCATCCACGAAGGATTGAAATATAGCTGGAGCATTCTTTAAACCGTATGGCATGACGAGGTACTCATAATGGCCCGACGTAGTGCTAAATGCAGTTTTCCACTCATCTCCCTTCCGAATACGCACCAAATTATAAGCACTCTGAGATCCAGTTTAGTGAAGAACTGCGCTCCGTGAAATGATTCCACTACCGTAGCAATGAGAGGTAGTGGGTAACTAAACCCACTGTGATGGAATTTAGACCTCTATAATCAATACACGGACGCAAACCACCATCTTTTTCTTCACAAAAGAAACTCGAAGAGACAGGTGACATGGAGGGCTGAATGTACCCCTGTCCCAGAGCCTCGGTGATATAATTTTCCATAGCCACCTTCTCCTCCTGGGACAAAGGATACACATGACTCCTGGGAGTGCAGCGTTAACCTGGAGATTTATCACGCAATCCCTGCCTATGGGGGTGTAATTGGGTCGCTTTCTTTTTTGCACTGAAAACGATAGCCAAATCATCATACTCAGCTGGAATGCGCACGGTGGAAACCTGGTCTGGACTCTCCACCGTTGCTAGCACCGATGGAAACCCCTACACACCTGCCTGAACACTCATCAGACCACCCCCTGTAGAGTTCCCTGTTTCCACGAAATCGTAGGATTATGAATAGCCAGCCAGGAATCCCCAGAACAACTGGAAACGCAGGTGAATCGATAAGGAACAAACTAATTCGCTCCTTGTGATTCCCCTGCGTAATCATCTCCAACGAAATTGTGGCTCTCTTCACCAGCCACTGACCCTAATGGTCGACTATCTAAAGAGTGCACGGGGAAAAGGGGGTTTACTTTTACTAACGGAATCCTCAACCTCTGAGCGAGTCCGCGATCTATAAAGTTTCCAGCTGCGCCTGAATCTACCAGTGCCTTATGCTGGAGAGAAGGAGAATAATTTAGGAAACAAATTAATAGGAACATGTGACCAACAGGAAACTCTGGGAGAGTGTGGTGCTTACTCACCTGGGGTGACCGATGACTGCCTGCCCTCATGATTCCCAGATGAATTCCTCCAGCACCGACCAGACGTGTGCCCTCTCCGGCCACAACTGGTACAGGAGGAGCTTCTCCTCCGATCTCCCTTGATGCGGTACCTCTAACTCCATCGGGAATAGGGGCAGGAGGATCAGGAGGTAGAACTGACAGGACCCTTTCAGAACGTCCACGAGCAGCTAGCAGATGGTTCAACCGATCGACAGGTCTATCAGTCCATCAGGCCAAGTGTAGTATCCGACAGGCCAGCTCCCTACGGACGTCCTCTCTCAGGCTACACCTGTAATGGTCTATCAGGGCCCTGTCGTTCCACCCTGCTCCCGCAGCCAAGGTCCGGAACTCCAGCGAAGTCCTGCGGCTCGTCCCCCTGTCTCAGATGGAACAATCTCTCACCTGCCGCCGCACGACCCTCTGGAGGTGATCGAACACGGCCCTGAAACGGCGGATGAACTCTGGGTAGTTGTCTCTCGCCGAGTCGGGCCCATTCCAGACCGCATTAGCCCACTCCAGGGCTCTACTGGTCAGGCAGGTGATGAGGACCCCTACTCTCTCCTCCTCTGAGGGGGCCGGTCGAACGGTGGCCAGGTAGAGGTCTAATTGCAGCAGGAATCCCTGGCACCCTGTCGCTGTTCCATCGTAATTCCTCGGGAGGCGTCATGTGCAGAGCGCTGGAACCGGATCCAGATGGGGAGATGGTAGAGTTGCTGGTGGGAGGGTCAGTGGGGTAGTAGGAAACCATTCCTCTCCCAACGATCCATCCTCTCCATCATCTGATCCATCGCTGATCCTAGGCGATGGAGGATGGATGTGTGATGATGGACTCTCTCCTCCATAGTGGGAAGAGGGAGTGGTCGCTGCTCCTGCTGACTCCATATCGTGGTGCGGGGCTTCTGTTACAATAATGAGTGAAGAGGTGTGGAGTCAGGCGCAGAGAGCAAAAGATGTGGGAAAAACAACACGCTTTAATGTCCCGGAAACATAACATGTACAAAAGTGAAAACACAAAATGAACAGAAATATAAACGGACAGCGTGAAACCCAAATGCAAACAAAAATACACTCAAACAACAAAACAGGCAGAACAAGCCCGCCATGAAACAGAAGCGGGCTAAACAGACTATATATAACCCTATCCTAACAACCAACTAGAAACAGGTGCTACCAATTAGACAAAACTAAACGAACACAGAACAACGGATCGGCGATAGTTAGTAGACCGGCGGCGACGACCGCCGAAAGCCACCCGAACAAGAAGGGGAGTCACCTTCGGTAATATTCGTGACAGC
>NW_025758644.1:0-5048 GCF_021184085.1 Oncorhynchus gorbuscha | reverse complement strand
GCTCTTTTTCATGTCTCCTCCGTTACTTTTCTCGGTTCCGTTATTTCCGCTGAAGGCATTCAGATGGATTCGCTAAGGTCCAAGCTGTCAGTGATTGGCCCGTTTCAAGGTCACGTGTCGAGTTGCAGCGCTTTTTAGGTTTCGCTAATTTCTATCGGCGTTTCATTCGTAATTTCGGTCAAGTTGCTGCCCCTCTCTCACAGCTCTTACTTCTGTCAGACGTGTTTTAAGTGGTCCGGTTCCGCCCAGGGAGGCTTTTGATCTTCTAAAAGAACGTTTTACGTCCGCTCCTATCCTCGTTACTCCTGACGTCACTAGACAATTCATTGTGAGGTTGGCCTTCAAGGTGGCGTGGGAGCCATTCCTATCCCAGCGCTTCCAGTCTGGCGATAAGGTTCATCCTTGCGCTTATTTTCTCATCGCCTGTATCCCATCTGAGCGCAACTATGATGTGGGTAACCGTGAACTGCTCGCCATCCGCTTAGCCCTAGGCGAATGGCGACAGTGGTTGGAGGGCGACCGTTCCTTTTGTCGTTTGGACAGACCATAAGAACCTTGAGTACATCCGTTCTGCCAAACGACTTAATGCCCGTCAAGCTCGTTGGGCGTTGTTTTCGCTCGTTTCGAGTTTGTGATTTCTTACCGTCCGGGTAGCAAGAACACCAAGCCTGATGCCTTATCCCGTCTGTTTAGTTCTTCTGTGGCTTCTACTGATCCCGAGGGGATTCTTCCTTATGGGCGTGTTGTCGGGTTAACAGTCTGGGGAATTGAAAGACAGGTTAAGCAAGCACTCACGCACACTGCGTCGCCGCGCGCTTGTCCTAGTAACCTCCTTTTCGTTCCTGTTTCCACTCGTCTGGCTGTTCTTCAGTGGGCTCACTCTGCCAAGTTAGCGGGTCATCCCGGTGTTCGAGGCACTCTTGCGTCTATTCGCCAGCGCTTTTGGTGGCCGACTCAGGAGCGTGACACGCGCCGTTTCGTGGCTGCCTGTTCGGACTGCGCGCGCAGACTAAGTCGGGTAACTCTCCTCCTGCCGGTCGTCTCAGACCGCTCCCATTCCTTCTCGACCATGGTCTCACATTGCCTTAGACTTCATTACCGGTCTGCCTTTGTCTGCGGGAAGACTGTGATTCTGACGGTTGTCGATAGGTTCTCTAAGGCGGCACATTTCATTCCCCTCGCTAAACTTCCTTCCGCTAAGGAGACGGCACAAATCATTATTGAGAATGTATTCAGAATTCATGGCCTCCCGTTAGACGCCGTTTCAGACAGAGGTCCGCAATTCACGTCACAGTTTTGGAGGGAGTTCTGTCGTTTGATTGGTGCGTCCGTCAGTCTCTCTTCCGGGTTTCATCCCCAGTCTAACGGTCAAGCAGAGGGGCCAATCAGACGATTGGTCGCATACTACGCAGCCTTTCTTTCAGGAACCCTGCGTCTTGGGCAGAACAGCTCCCTGGGCAGAATACGCTCACAATTCGCTTCCTTCGTCTGCTACCGGGTTATCTCCGTTTCAGAGTAGTCTGGGTTACCAGCCTCCTCTGTTCTCATCCCAGCTTGCCGAGTCCAGCGTTCCCTCCGCTCAAGCGTTTGTCCAACGTTGTGAGCGCACCTGGAGGAGGGTGAGGTCTGCACTTTGCCGTTACAGGGCACAGACGGTGAGAGCCGCCAATAAACGCAGGATTAAGAGTCCAAGGTATTGTTGCGGCCAGAGAGTGTGGCTTTCCACTCGCAACCTTCCTCTTACGACAGCTTCTCGTAAGTTGACTCCGCGGTTCATTGGTCCGTTCCGTGTCTCCCAGGTCGTCAATCCTGTCGCTGTGCGACTGCTTCTTCAGCGACATCTTCGTCGCGTCCATCCTGTCTTCCATGTCTCCTGTGTTAAGCCCTTTCTTCGCACCCCCGTTCGTCTTCCCTCCCCCTCCCGTCCTTGTCGAGGCGCACCTATTTACAAGGTACATAAAATTATGGACATGCGTTCTCGGGGACGGGGTCACTAATACCTAGTGGATTGGGAGGGTTACGGTCCTGAGGAGAGGAGTTGGGTTCCGTCTCGGGACGTGCTGGACCGTTCGCTCATCGATGATTTCCTCCGTTGCCGCCAGGATTCCTCCTCGAGTGCGCCAGGAGGCGCTCGGTGAGTGGGGGGGTACTGTCATGTTTGTCATTTATTGTCATGTCTTGTCCCTGTGCTCCCCATGCTATTCGTTTCCCTCTGCTGGTCTTGTTTGGTTCTATCCCTCTCTCTCCCCCTCCCCTTTCACTCTCTCGCTCTCTCTTCTCTCTGTCGTTCCGTTCCTGCTCCCAGCTGTTCCTATTCCCTAATCATCATTTAGTCTTCCCACACCTGTTCCCGATCCTTTCCCCTGATTAGACTCCCTATTTATTCCTTTGTGATCCGTTCCTGTTCCATCGGTTCCTTGTTTTGTATTCCATGCTGTAATTGCGTTTCGCCCTGTCCTGTCGTGTTTTTGCCGTGATTGTGTATCACCCTGTCCTGTCGTGTTTTGTGCCTTCTTCAGACGCTGCGTGTGAGCAGGTGTCTCAGTTGACTACGGCCTGCGCCTACCCGGCGACCTGCAGTCTGTGGCCGCTTCTCCAGTTGTTTTCCCTCTACTATCTAGAGGATTTCAGTTATTCGGTTTTGAGCATTAATAAACTCAGTTCCACCGGGCTATGTGGGGTCGGCCACCTCTTCTGGCCTTTCCCTGATTAGGGTTAATAACCCACCAACCGTTCCAAGATGTTCCAATGTTCATAAATTTCTCACAGCATGGTTGAATTTCGCAAGGTCAGACACAGTTGAAGAGAGCTGGAGCAGGAGCATGGCCTCCTCGTGGACTGGGCTCAATGGGGGCACAGCTATGGGAGGCAGGTGTCTCTGGGATTTCCAGGCCTTAAGGGCCCGGGTTGCAGCCAGTTTTGGTGGAGGAGCTGAATTGGCTTCCCTATGCCCAATAACTGGATTTTTGTTATTCCATTTTGAGCATTAATAAACTCTTTTCTGTTAAGTCGCTTTGGAGTCCTCCTTCACCTGCATAACAGAAGGAACCGATCAAAGAATGGACCCAGCGACTTCAGAGGCTCGTTACACTGCCGTCGAGATCCAAGGAGCCATGCTCGGCAGACACGAGCAGGAATTGTCCGCTGCTCGCCAGGCCGTGGAAAACCTGGCTGCTCAGGTTTCCGACCTCTCTGGACAGTTCCAGAGTCTACGTCTCGTGCCACCTGTTACTTCCTGGCCTGCCGAGCCTCCAGAACCTAGGGTTAATAACCCACCTTGCTACTCCGGGCAGCCCACTGAGTGCCGCTCCTTTCTCACGCAGTGTGAGATTGTGTTCTCTCTCAACCCAACACATACTCTAGAGAGAGCTCGGGTTGCTTACGTCATTTCACTCCTCACTGGCCGGGCTCGAGAATGGGGCACAGCTATCTGGGAGGCAAGGGCTGATTGCTCTAACAAATTCCAGAACTTTAAAGAGGAGATGATTCGGGTTTTTGACCGTTCAGTTTTTGGTGGGGAGGCTTCTAGGGCCCTGGCTTCCTTATGCCAAGGTGAACGGTCCATAACGGATTATTCCATTGAGTTTCGCACTCTTGCTGCCTCTAGTGAGTGGAACGCAGAGCCGGCGCTGCTCGCTCGTTTTCTGGAGGGACTCACGCAGTGGTTAAGGATGAGATTCTCTCCCGGGAGGTTCCTTCAGATGTGGACTCTTTGATTGCTCTCGCCATCCGCATAGAACGACGGGTAGATCTTCGTCACCGGGCTCGTGGAAGAGAGCTCGCATCAACGGTGTTTCCCTGCTCCGCATCGCAACCATCTCCCCCTCTGGCTTTGAGACTGAGCCCATGCAGCTGGGAGGGATTCGCATCTCGAATAAGGAGAGGGAACGGAGGATCACCAACCGCCTGTGCCTCTATTGTGGAGTTGCTGGACATTTTGTTAATTCATGTCAGTAAAAGCCAGAGCTCATCTGTAAGCGGAGGGCTACAGGTGAGCGCAACTACTCAGGTCTCTCCATCAAAGTCCTGTACTACTTTGTCGGTCCACCTACGCTGGACCGGTTCGGTGCTACATGTAGTGCCTTGATAGACTCTGGGGCTGAGGGTTGTTTCATGGACGAAGCATGGGTTCGGAAACATGACATTCCTTTCAGAGAGTTAGATAAGCCTACGCCCATGTTCGCCTTAGATGGTAGTCATCTTCCCAGTATCAGATTTGAGACACTACCTTTAACCCTCACAGTATCTGGTAACCACAGTGAGACTATTTCTTTTTGATTTTCCGTTCACCGTTTACACCTGTTGTTTTGGGTCATCCCTGGCTAGTATGTCATAATCCTTCTATTAATTGGTCTAGTAATTCTATCCTATCCTGGAACGTTTCTTGTCATGTGAAGTGTTTAATGTCTGCCATCCCTCCCGTTTCTTCTGTCCCTACTTCTCAGGAGGAACCTGGCGATTTGACAGGAGTGCCGGAGGAATATCATGATCTGCGCACGGTCTTCAGTCGGTCCCGAGCCAACTCCTTCCTCCTCACCGGTCGTATGATTGTAGTATTGATCTCCTTCCGGGGACCACTCCTCCTCGAGGTAGACTATACTCTCTGTCGGCTCCGAACGTAAGGCTCTCGAGGATTATTTGTCTGTGTCTCTTGACGCCGGTACCATAGTGCCTTCTTCCTCTCCGGCCGGGGCGGGGTTCTTTTTGTTAAGAAGAAGGACGGTACTCTGCGCCCCTGCGTGGATTATCGAGCTGAATGACATAACGGTTAAGAATCGTTATCCGCTTCCCCCTATGTCATCAGCCTTCGAGATTCTGCAGGGAGCCAGGTGCTACTAAGTTGGACCTTCGTAACGCTTACCATCTCGTGCATCAGAGAGGGGACGAGTGGAAAACGGCGTTTAACACTCCGTTAGGGCATTTTGAGTACCGGGTTCTGCCGTTCGGTCTCGCCAATGCGCCAGCTGTTTTCAGGCATTAGTTAATGATGTTCTGAGAGACATGCTGAACATCTTTTTTTTGTCTATCTTGACGATATCCTGATTTTC
>NW_025758643.1:0-5049 GCF_021184085.1 Oncorhynchus gorbuscha | reverse complement strand
TGTCTGAGTCAGTCTGGTTCGAGTGCCTTCCGAGGCAACCTGCTGTTCACCTGCTGTTCAAGATCGAGTCTCCAGTTAGTCCTCGTCATTTCGAGTGAAAGTTGTGTTTTTTTGTTTGTATTCACTTTACTGGATTAAAGACTCTGTTTTCGCCAAGTCGCTTTTGGGTCCTCTCTCACCTCCATGACAGAAGGAACCGACCAAGGAATGGACCCAGCGACTTCAGACGCTCGTTACACTGCCGTCGAGATCCAAGGAGCCATGCTCGGCAGACACGAGCAGGAATTGTCTGCTGCTCGCCATGCCGTGGAGAACCTGGCCGCTCAGGTTTCCGACCTCACTGGACAGTTCAGAGTCTACGTCTCGTGCCACCTGTTACTTCCTGGCCTGCCGAGCCTCCAGAACCTAGGGTTAATAACCCACCTTGCTACTCCGGGCAGCCCACTGAGTGCCGCTCCTTTCTCACGCAGTGTGAGATTGTGTTCTCTCTCAACCCAACACATACTCTGAGAGAGAGCTCGGGTTGCTACGTCATTTCACTCCTTACTGGCCGGGCTCGAGAATGGGGCACAGCTATCTGGGAGGCAAGGGCTGATTGCTCTAACAAGTTCCAGAACTTTAAAGAGGAGATGATTCGGGTTTTTGACCGTTCAGTTTTGGTAGGGAGGCTTCTAGGGCCCCTGGCTTCCTTATGCCAAGGTGAACGGTCCATAACGGATTATTCTATTGAGTTTCGCACTCTTGCTGCCTCTGAGTGAGTGGAACGAGCCGGCGCTGCTCGCTCGTTTTCTGGAGGGACTCCACGCAGTGGTTAAGGATGAGATTCTCTCCCGGGGGAGGTTCCTTCAGATGTGGACTCTTTGATTGCTCTCGCCATCCGCATAGAACGACGGGTAGATCTTCGTCACCGGGCTCGTGGAAGAGAGCTCGCATCAACGGTGTTTCCCTGCTCCGCATCGCAACCATCTCCCTCCTCTGGCTCAGAGACTGAGCCCATGCAGTTGGGAGGGATTCGCATCTCGACTAAGGAGAGGAACGGAGGATCACCAACCGCCTGTGCCTCTATTGCGGAGTTGCTGGACATTTTGTTAATTCATGTCCAGTAAAAGCCAGAGCTCATCTGTAAGCGGAGGGCTGGGTGAGCGCAACTACTCAAGTCTCTCCATCTAAATCCTGTACTACTTTGTCGGTCCATCTACGCTGGACCGGTTCGGTGCTACATGTAGTGCCTTGATAGACTCTGGGGCTGAGGGTTGTTTCATGGACGAAGCATGGGTTCGGAAACATGACATTCCTTTCAGAGAGTTAGAGAAGCCTACGCCCATGTTCGCCTTAGATGGTAGTCATCTTCCCAGTATCAGATTTGAGACACTACCGTTAACCCTCACAGTATCTGGTAACCACAGTGAGACTATTTCTTTTTTGATTTTTTTCGTTCACCGTTTACACCTGTTGTTTTGGGTCATCCCTGGCTAGTATGTCATAATCCTTCTATTAATTGGTCTAGTAATTCTATCCTATCCTGGAACGTTTCTTGTCATGTGAAGTGTTTAATGTCTGCCATCCCTCCCGTTTCTTCTGTCCCTACTTCTCAGGAGGAACCTGGCGATTTGACAGGAGTGCCGGAGGAATATCATGATCTGCGCACGGTCTTCAGTCGGTCCCGAGCCAACTCCCTTCCTCCTCACCGGTCGTATGATTGTAGTATTGATCTCCTTCCGGGGGACCACTCCTCCTCGGGGTAGACTTTACTCTCTGTCGGCTCCCGAACGTAAGGCTCTCGAGGATTATTTGTCTGTGTCTCTTGGCGCCGGTACCATAGTGCCTTCTTCCTCTCCGGCCGGGGCGGGGTTCTTTTTTTGTTAAGAAGAAGGACGGTACTCTGCGCCCCTGCGTGGATTATCGAGGCTGAATGACATAACGGTTAAGAATCGTTATCCGCTTCCCTTATGTCGTCAGCCTTCGAGATTCTGCAGGGGAGCCAGGTGCTTTACTAAGTTGGACCTTCGTAACGCTTACCATCTCGTGCGCATCAGAGAGGGGGGACGAGTGGAAAACGGCGTTTAACACTCCGTTAGGGCATTTGAGTACCGGGTTCTGCCGTTTGGTCTCGCCAATGCGCCAGCTGTTTTCAGGCATTAGTTAATGATGTTCTGAGAGACATGCTGAACATCTTTGTTTTTGTCTATCTTGACGATATCCTGATTTTTTCTCCGTCACTCGAGATTCATGTTCAGCACGTTCGACGTGTTCTACAGCGCCTTTAGAGAATTGTCTCTACGTAAAGGCTGAGAAGTGCTCTTTTCATGTCTCCTCCGTTACTTTTCTCGGTTCCGTTATTTCCGCTGAAGGCATTCAGATGGATTCCGCTAAGGTCCAAGCTGTCAGTGATTGGCCGTTCCAAGGTCACGTGTCGGGTTGCAGCGCTTTTTTTGGTTTCGCTAATTTCTATCGGCGTTTCATTCGTAATTTCGGTCAAGTTGCTGCCCCTCTCACAGCTCTTACTTCTGTCAAGACGTGTTTTAAGTGGTCCGGTTCCGCCCAGGAGCTTTTGATCTTCTAAAAGAACGTTTTACGTCCGCTCCTATCCCCTCGTTACTCCCTGACGTCACTAGACAATTCATTGTCGAGGTTGACGCTTCAGAGGTAGGCGTGGGAGCCATTCTATCCCAGCGCTTCCAGTCTGACGATAAGGTTCATCCTTGCGCTTATTTTTCTCATCGCCTGTCGCCATCTGAGCGCAACTATGATGTGGGTAACCGTGAACTGCTCGCCATCCGCTTAGCCCTAGGCGAATGGCGACAGTGGTTGGAGGGCGACACGTTCCTTTTGTCGTTTGGACAGACCATAAGAACCTTGAGTACATCCGTTCTGCCAAACGACTTAATGCCCGTCAAGCTCGTTGGGCGTTGTTTTTCGCTCGTTTCGAGTTTGTGATTTCTTACCGTCCGGGTAGCAAGAACACCAAGTCTGATGCCTTATCCCGTCTGTTTAGTTCTTCTGTGGCTTCTACTGATCCCGAGGGGATTCTTCCTTATGGGCGTGTTGTCGGGTTAACAGTCTGGGGAATTGAAAGACAGGTTAAGCAAGCACTCACGCACACTGCGTCACCGCGCGCTTGTCCTAGTAACCTCCTTTTCGTTCCTGTTTCCACTCGTCTGGCTGTTCTTCAGTGGGCTCACTCTGCCAAGTTAGCTGGTCATCCCGGTGTTCGAGGCACTCTTGCGTCTATTCGCCAGCGCTTTTGGTGGCCGACTCAGGAGCGTGACACGCGCCGTTTCGTGGCTGCTTGTTCGGACTGCGCGCAGACTAAGTCGGGTAACTCTCCTCCTGCCGGTCGTCTCAGACCGCTCCCCATTCCTTCTCGACCATGGTCTCACATCGCCCTAGACTTCATTACCGGTCTGCCTTTGTCTGCGGGGAAGACTGTGATTCTTACGGTTGTCGATAGGTTCTCTAAGGCGGCACATTTCATTCCCCTCGCTAAACTTCCTTCCGCTAAGGAGACGGCACAAATCATTATCGAGAATGTATTCAGAATTCATGGCCTCCCGTTAGACGCGTTTCAGACAGAGGCCCGCAATTCACGTCACAGTTTTGGAGGGAGTTCTGTCGTTTGATTGGTGCGTCCGTCAGTCTCTCTTCCGGGTTTCATCCCCAGTCTAACGGTCAAGCAGAGAGGGCCAATCAGACGATTGGTCGCATACTACGCAGCCTTTCTTTCAGAAACCCTCGTCTTGGGCAGAACAGCTCCCTGGGCAGAATACGCTCACAATTCGCTTCCTTCGTCTGCTACCGGGTTATCTCCGTTTCAGAGTAGTCTGGGTTACCAGCCTCCTCTGTTCTCATCCCAACTTGCCGAGTCCAGCGTTCCCTCCGCTCAAGCGTTTGTCCAACGTTGTGAGCGCACCTGGAGGAGGGTGAGGTCTGCACTTTGCCGTTGCAGGGCACAGACTGTGAGCCGCCAATAAACGCAGGATTAAGAGTCAAGGTATTGTTGTTGGCCAGAGAGTGTGGCTTTCCACTCGCAACCTTCCTCTTACGACAGCTTCTCGTAAGTTGACTCCGCGGTTCATTGGTCCGTTCCGTGTCTCCCAGGTCGTCAATCCTGTCGCTGTGCGACTCGCTTCTTCCGCGACATCTTCGTCGCGTCCATCCTGTCTTCCATGTCTCCTGTGTCAAGCCCTTTCTTCGCACCCCCGTTCGTCTTCCCTCCCCCCTCCCGTCCTTGTCGAGCGCACCTATTTACAAGGTACATAAGATCATGGACATGCGTTCTCGGGGACGGGGTCACCAATACTTAGTGGATTGGGAGGGTTACAGTCCTGAGGAGAGGAGTTGGGTTCCGTCTCGGGACGTGCTGGACCGTTCACTCATCGATGATTTCCTCCGTTGCCGCCAGGATTCCTCCTCGAGTGCGCCAGGAGGCGCTCGGTGAGTGGGGGGTACTGTCATGTTTTGTCATTTATTATCTTGTCTTGTCCCTGTGCTTCCCATTCTATTCGTTTCCCTCTGCTGGTCTTATTAGGTTCTTTCCCTCTTTCTATCCCTCTCTCCCCCTCCCTCTCTCACTCTCTCGCTCTCTCTTCTCTCTATCGTTCCGTTCCTGCTCCCAGCTGTTCCTATTCCCCTAATCAATCATTTAGTCTTCCCACACCTGTTCCCGATCCTTTCCCCTGATTAGAGTCCCTATTTCTTCCTTTGTGTTCCGTTCCTGTCCTGTCGGTTCCTTGTTTAGAATTCACCGTGCTGTGATTGTGTATCGCCCTGTCGTGTCGTGTTTTCCTCAGATGCTGCGTGGTGAGCAGGTGTCTGAGTCAGTCTGGTTCGAGTGCCTTCCCGAGGCAACCTGCTGTTCACCTGCTGTTCAAGATCGAGTCTCCAGTTAGTCCTCGTCATTTCGAGTGAAAGTTGTGTTTTTTTGTTTGTATTCACTTTACTGGATTAAAGACTCTGTTTTCGCCAAGTCGCTTTTGGGTCCTCTCTCACCTCCATGACATACAGAAAACATTTGACCTCTGTCATTGCCAACAAAGGGTATATAACAAA
>NW_025758642.1:0-5049 GCF_021184085.1 Oncorhynchus gorbuscha | reverse complement strand
TCCGTCGGTTCCTCGTATTGTATTCACCATGCTGTGATTGCGTTTCGCCCTGTCCTGTCGTGTTTTTGCCGTGATTGTGTATCACCCTGTCCTGTCGTGTTTTTGTGCCTTCATCAGATGCTGCGTGTGAGCAGGTGTCTCAGTCGACTACGGCCTGCGCCTACCCGGCGACCTGCAGTCTGTGGCCGCTTCTCCAGTTGTTTTCCCTCTACAAATCTAGAGGATTTCTGTTATTCCGTTTTGGACTTTAATAAACTCTGTTTCTGTTAAGTCGCGTTTGGGTCCTCTTTCACCTGCATGACAGAAGGAACCGACCAAGGAATGGACAGCGACTTCAGACGCTCGTTACACTGCCGTCGAGATCAGAGCCATGCTCGGCAGACACGAGCAGGAATTGTCTGCTGCTCGCCATGCCGTGGAGAACCTGGCCGCTCAGGTTTCCGACCTCTCTGGACAGTTCCAGAGTCTACGTCTCGTGCCACCTGTTACTCCCTGGCCTGCCGAGCCTCCAGAACCCAGGGTTAATAACCCACCTTGCTACTCCGGGCAGCCCACTGAGTGCCGCTCCTTTCTCACGCAGTGTGAGATTGTGTTCTCTCTCCAACCCCACACATACTCTAGAGAGAGAGCTCGGGTTGCTTACGTCATTTCACTCCTTACTGGCCGGGCTCGAGAATGGGGCACAGCTATCTGGGAGGCAAGGGCTGATTGCTCTAACAGATTCCAGAACTTTAAAGAGGAGATGATTCGGGTTTTTGACCGTTCAGTTTTTGGTGGGGAGGCTTCTAGGGCCCTGGCTTCCTTATGCCAAGGTGAACGGTCCATAACGGATTATTCCATTGAGTTTCGCACTCTTGCTGCCTCTAGTGAGTGGAACGAGCCGGCGCTGCTCGCTCGTTTTCTGGAGGGACTCCACGCAGTGGTTAAGGATGAGATTCTCTCCCGGGAGGTTCCATCAGATGTGGATTCTTTGATTGCTCTCGCCATCCGCATAGAACGACGGGTAGATCTTCGTCACCGGGCTCGTGGAAGAGAGCTCGCATCAACGGTGTTTCCCTGCTCCGCATCGCAACCATCTCCCTCCTCTGGTTTTGAGACTGAGCCCATGCAGCTGGGAGGGATTCGCATCTCGAATAAGGAGAGGGAACGGAGGATCACCAACCGCCTGTGCCTCTATTGCGGAGTTGCTGGACATTTTGTTAATTCATGTCCAGTAAGAGGCCAGAGTCCATCAGTAAGCGGAGGGCTACTGGTGAGCGCTACTACTCAGGTCCCTTCATCTAGATCTTGTACTACTATGTCGGTCCATCTACGCTGGACCGGTTCGGTGCTACATGCAGTGCTTTGATTGACTCTGGGGCTGAGGGTTGTTTCATGGGCCAAGCATGGGTTCGGAAACATAACATTCCTTTCAGACCGTTAGACAGGCCTACGCCCATGTTTGCCTTAGATGGTAGTCATCTTCCCAGTATCAAATTTGAGACACTACCTTTAACTCTCACAGTATCTGGTAACCACAGTGAGACTATTTCTTTTTGATTTTCCGTTCACCGTTTACACCTGTTGTTTTGGGTCATCCCTGGCTAGTATGTCATAATCCTTCTATTAATTGGTCTAGTAATTCTATCCTATCCTGGAACGTTTCTTGTCATGTGTGAAGTGTTTAATGTCTGCCATCCCTCCCGTTTCTTCTGTTCCTACTTCTCAGGAGGAACCTGGCGGTTTGACAGGAGTGCCGGAGGAATATCATGATCTGCGCACGGTCTTCAGTCGGTCCCGAGCCAACTCCCTTCCTCCTCACCGGTCGTATGATTGTAGTATTGATCTCCTTCCGGGGACCACTCCTCCTCGAGGTAGACTATACTCTCTCTGTCGGCTCCCGAACGTAAGGCTCTCGAGGATTATTTGTCTGTGTCTCTTGACGCCGGTACCATAGTGCCTTCTTCTTCTCCGGCCGGGGCGGGGTTCTTTTTTGTTAAAAGAAGGACGGTACTCTGCGCCCCTGCGTGGATTATCGAGGCTGAATGACATAACGGTTAAGAATCGTTATCCGCTTCCCCTTATGTCATCAGCCTTCGAGATTCTGCAGGGAGCCAGGTGCTTTACTAAGTTGGACCTTCGTAACGCTTACCATCTCGTGCGCATCAGAGAGGGGACGAGTGGAAACGGCGTTTAACACTCCGTTAGGGGCATTTTGAGTACCGGGTTCTGCCGTTCGGTCTCGCCAATGCGCCAGCTGTTTTTCAGGCATTAGTTAATGATGTCCTGAGAGACATGCTGAACATTTTTGTTTTTGTCTATCTTGACGATATCCTGATTTTTTTTTCTCCGTCACTCGAGATTCATGTTCAGCACGTTCGACGTGTTCTACAGCGCCTTTTAGAGAATTGTCTCTACGTAAAGGCTGAGAAGTGCTCTTTTCATGTCTCCTCCGTTACTTTTCTCGGTTCCGTTATTTCCGCTGAAGGCATTCAGATGGATTCCGCTAAGGTCCAAGCTGTCAGTGATTGGCCCGTTCCAAGGTCACGTGTCGAGTTGCAGCGCTTTTTAGGTTTCGCTAATTTCTATCGGCGTTTCATTCGTAATTTCGGTCAAGTTGCTGCCCCTCTCACAGCTCTTACTTCTGTTAAGACGTGTTTTAAGTGGTCCGGTTCCGCCCAGGGAGCTTTTGATCTTCTAAAAGAACGTTTTACGTCCGCTCCTATCCTCGTTACTCCTGACGTCACTAGACAATTCATTGTCGAGGTTGGCGCTTCAGAGGTAGGCGTGGGAGCCATCCTATCCCAGCGCTTCCAGTCTGACGATAAGGTTCATCCTTTGCGCTTATTTTCTCATCGCCTGTCGCCATCTGAGCGCAACTATGATGTGGGTAACCGTGAACTGCTCGCCATCCGCTTAGCCCTAGGCGAATGGCGACAGTGGTTGGAGGGGGCGACCGTTCCTTTTGTCGTTTGGACAGACCATAAGAACCTTGAGTACATCCGTTCTGCCAAACGACTTAATGCCCGTCAAGCTCGTTGGGCGTTGTTTTTCGCTCGTTTCGAGTTTGTGATTTCTTACCGTCCGGGTAGCAAGAACACCAAGCCTGATGCCTTATCCCGTCTGTTTAGTTCTTCTGTGGCTTCTACTGATCCCGAGGGGATTCTTCCTTATGGGCGTGTTGTCGGGTTAACAGTCTGGGGAATTGAAAGACAGGTTAAGCAAGCACTCACGCACACTGCGTCGCCCGCGCGCGCTGTCCTAGTAACCTCCTTTTCGTTCCTGTTTCCACTCGTCTGGCTGTTCTTCAGTGGGCTCACTCTGCCAAGTTAGCTGGTCATCCCGGTGTTCGAGGCACTCTTGCGTCTATTCGCCAGCGCTTTGGTGGCCGACTCAGGAGCGTGACACGCGCCGTTTCGTGGCTGCTTGTTCGGACTGCGCGCAGACTAAGTCGGGTAACTCTCCTCCTGCCGGTCGTCTCAGACCGCTCCCCATTCCTTCTCGACCATGGTCTCACATTGCCTTAGACTTCATTACCGGTCTGCCTTTGTCTGCGGGGAAGACTGTGATTCTGACGGTTGTCGATAGGTTCTCTAAGGCGGCACATTTCATTCCCTCGCTAAACTTCCTTCCGCTAAGGAGACGGCACAAATCATTATTGAGAATGTATTCAGAATTCATGGCCTCCCGTTAGACGCCGTTTCAGACAGAGGCCCGCAATTCACGTCACAGTTTTGGAGGGAGTTCTGTCGTTTGATTGGTGCGTCCGTCAGTCTCTCTTCCGGGTTTCATCCCCAGTCTAACGGTCAAGCAGAGAGGGCCAATCAGACGATTGGTCGCATACTACGCAGCCTTTCTTTCAGAAACCCTGCGTCTTGGGCAGAACAGCTCCCTGGGCAGAATACGCTCACAATTCGCTTCCTTCGTCTGCTACCGGGGTTATCTCCGTTTCAGAGTAGTCTGGGTTACCAGCCTCCTCTGTTCTCATCCCCAGCTTGCCGAGTCCAGCGTTCCCTCCGCTCAAGCGTTTGTCCAACGTTGTGAGCGCACCTGGAGGAGGGTGAGGTCTGCACTTTGCCGTTACAGGGCACAGACGGTGAGAGCCGCCAATAAACGCAGGATTAAGAGTCCAAGGTATTGTTGCGGCCAGAGAGTGTGGCTTTCCACTCGCAACCTTCCTCTTACGACAGCTTCTCGTAAGTTGACTCCGCGGTTCATTGGTCCGTTCCGTGTCTCCCAGGTCGTCAATCCTGTCGCTGTGCGACTGCTTCTTCCGCGACATCTTCGTCGCGTCCATCCTGTCTTCCATGTCTCCTGTGTTAAGCCCTTTCTTCGCACCCCGTTCGTCTTCCCTCCCCCCTCCCGTCCTTGTCGAGAGCGCACCTATTTACAAGGTACATAAGATTATGGACATGCGTTCTCGGGACGGGGTCACCAATACCTAGTGGATTGGGAGGGTTACGGTCCTGAGGAGAGGAGTTGGGTTCCGTCTCGGGGCGTGCTGGACCGTTCGCTCATCGATGATTTCCTCCGTTGCCGCCAGGATTCCTCCTCGAGTGCGCCAGGAGGCGCTCGGTGAGTGGGGGTACTGTCATGTTTGTCATTTATTGTCATGTCTTGTCCCTGTGCTCCCCATGCTATTCGTTTCCCTCTGCTGGTCTTGTTTGGTTCTATCCCTCTCTCTCCCCTCCCTCTCTCACTCTCTCGCTCTCTCTTCTCTCTGTCGTTCCGTTCCTGCTCCCAGCTGTTCCTATTCCCCTAATCATCATTTAGTCTTCCCACACCTGTTCCCGATCCTTTCCCTGATTAGAGTCCCTATTTATTCCTTTGTGATCCGTTCCTGTTCCGTCGGTTCCTCGTATTGTATTCACCATGCTGTGATTGCGTTTCGCCCTGTCCTGTCGTGTTTTTGCCGTGATTGTGTATCACCCTGTCCTGTCGTGTTTTGTGCCTTCATCAGATGCTGCGTGTGAGCAGGTGTCTCAGTCGACTACGGCCTGCGCCTACCCGAAGCGACCTGCAGTCTGTGGCCGCTTCTCCAGTTGTTTTCCTCTACAAATCTAGAGGATT
>NW_025758641.1:0-5049 GCF_021184085.1 Oncorhynchus gorbuscha | reverse complement strand
TAGATTGTCTTGTCATTTTGCTTTTCCCTCTGTTCATTTTCCCCCTGCTGGTCTTTTTAGGTTCGTTCCCCTTTTTCTCTCTCCCTTCCTCTCTCTCTTCTCTCTATCGTTCCGTTCCTGCTCCCAGCTGTTCCTATTCCCCTAATCAATCATTTAGTCTTCCCACACCTGTTCCTTATCTTTTCCCCTGATTAGAGTCCCTATTTCTTCCCTTGTTTTCCGTTCCTGTCCTGTCGGATCCTTGTCTATTGTTCACCGTGCTGTGTCTGTGTATCGCCCTGTCGTGTCGTGTTTCCCTCAGATGCTGCGTGGAGAGCAGGTGTCTGAGTCTGCTAGGTTCAAGTGCCTTCCCGAGGCAACCTGCAGTTCTTGATCGAGTCTCCAGTCTGTTCTCGTCATTACGAGTGGAATTATGTCTTATGTTTGTAGAATTACTTTACTGGATTAAAGACTCTGTTTTCGCCAAGTCGCTTTTGGGTCCTCATTCACCTGCATGACAGAAGGATCCGACCAAAGAATGGACCCAGCGACTACAGACGTTCGTAACACTGCCGTCGAGATCCAAGGAGCCATGCTCGGCAGACACGAGCAGGAATTGTCTGCTGCTCGCCATGCCGTGGAGAACCTGGCCGCTCAGGTTTCCGACCTCTCTGGACAGTTCCAGAGTCTTCGTCTCGTGCCACCTGTTACTTCCTGGCCTGCCGAGCCTCCGGAACCTAGGGTTAATAACCCACCTTGCTACTCCGGGCAGCCCACGGAGTGCCGCTCCTTTCTCACCCAGTGTGATATTGTGTTCTCTCTCCAACCCAACACATACTCTAGCGAGAGAGCTCGGGTTGCTTACGTCATTTCACTCCTTACTGGCCGGGCTCGAGAGTGGGGCACAGCTATCTGGGAGGCAAGGGCTGATTGTTCAAACAATTACCAGAACTTTAAAGAGGAGATGATTCGGGTTTTTGACCGTTCAGTTTTTGGTAGGGAGGCTTCTAGGGCCCTGGCTTCCCTATGCCAAGGTGATCGATCCATAACGGATTACTCTATAGAGTTTCGCACTCTTGCTGCCTCTAGTGACTGGAACGAGCCGGCGCTGCTCGCTCGTTTTCTGGAGGGACTCCACGCAGTGGTCAAAGATGAGATTCTCTCTCGGGAGGTTCCTTCCAGTGTGGACTCTTTGATTGCTCTCGCCATCCGCATAGAACGACGGGTAGATCTTCGTCACCAAGCTCGTGGAAGAGAGCTCGCGTCAACGGTGTTTCCCTGCTCCGCATCGCAACCATCTCCCTCCTCTGGCTCAGAGACTGAGCCCATGCAGCTGGGAGGTATTCGCATCTCGACTAAGGAGAGGGAACGGAGGATCACCAACCGCCTGTGCCTCTATTGCGGATTTGATGGACATTTTGTCAATTCATGTCCAGTAAAAGGCCAGAGCTCATCAGTAAGCGGAGGGCTACTGGTGAGCGCTACTACTCAGGTCTCTTCATCTAGATCCTGTACTACTATGTCGGTCCATCTACGCTGGACCGGTTCGGGTGCTACATGCAGTGCCTTGATTGACTCGGGGCTGAGGGTTGTTTCATGGACGAAGCATGGGCTCGGAAACATGACATTCCTTTCAGACAGTTAGACAAGCCTACGCCCATGTTTGCCTTAGATGGTAGTCATCTTCCCAGTATCAGATTTGAGACACTACCTTTAACTCTCACAGTATCTGGTAACCACAGTGAGACTATTTCTTTTTTGATTTTTCGTTCACCTTTTACACCTGTTGTTTTGGGTCATCCCTGGCTAGTATGTCATAATCCTTCTATTAATTGGTCTAGTAATTCTATCCTATCCTGGAACGTTTCTTGTCATGTGAAGTGTTTAATGTCTGCCATCCCTCCCATTTCTTCTGTCCCCACTTCTCAGGAGGAACCTGGCGATTTGACAGGAGTGCCGGAGGAATATCATGATCTGCGCACGGTCTTCAGTCGGTCCCGAGCCAACTCCCTTCCTCCTCACCGGTCGTATGATTGTAGTATTGATCTCCTTCCGGGGACCACTCCTCCTCGGGGTAGACTATACTCTCTGTCGGCTCCCGAACGTAAGGCTCTCGAGGATTATTTATCTGTGTCTCTTGACGCCGGTACCATAGTGCCTTCTTCCTCTCCGGCCGGGGCGGGGTTCTTTTTGTTAAGAAAAAGGACGGTACTCTGCGCCCCTGCGTGGATTATCGAGGGCTGAATGACATAACGGTTAAGAATCGTTATCCGCTTCCCCTTATGTCATCAGCCTTCGAGATTCTGCAGGGAGCCAGGTGCTTTACTAAGTTGGACCTTCGTAACGCTTACCATCTCGTGCGCATCAGAGAGGGGGACGAGTGGAAAACGGCGTTTAACACTCCGTTAGGGCATTTTGAGTACCGGGTTCTGCCGTTTGGTCTCGCCAATGCGCCAGCTGTTTTTCAGGCATTAGTTAATGATGTTCTGAGAGACATGCTGAACATCTTTGTTTTTGTCTATCTTGACGATATCCTGATTTTTTCACCGTCACTCGAGATTCATGTTCAGCACGTTCGACGTGTTCTACAGCGCCTTTTAGAGAATTGTCTCTACGTGAAGGCTGAGAAGTGCTCTTTTCATGTCTCCTCCGTTACTTTTCTCGGTTCCGTTATTTCCGCTGAAGGCATTCAGATGGATTCCGCTAAGGTCCAAGCTGTCAGTGATTGGCCCGTTCCAAGGTCACGTGTCGAGTTGCAGCGCTTTTTAGGTTTCGCTAATTTCTATCGGCGTTTCATTCGTAATTTCGGTCAAGTTGCTGCCCCTCTCACAGCTCTTACTTCTGTCAAGACGTGTTTTAAGTGGTCCGGTTCCGCCCAGGGAGCTTTTGATCTTCTAAAAGAACGTTTTACGTCCGCTCCTATCCTCGTTACTCCTGACGTCACTAGACAATTCATTGTCGAGGTTGGCGCTTCAGAGGTAGGCGTGGGAGCCATTCTATCCCAGCGCTTCCAGTCTGACGATAAGGTTCATCCTTGCGCTTATTTTTCTCATCGCCTGTCGCCATCTGAACGCAACTATGATGTGGGTAACCGCGAACTGCTCGCCATCCGCTTAGCCCTAGGCGAATGGCGACAGTGGTTGGAGGGGCGACCGTTCCTTTGTCGTTTGGACAGACCATAAGAACCTTGAGTACATCCGTTCTGCCAAACGACTTAATGCCCGTCAAGCTCGTTGGGCGTTGTTTTTCGCTCGTTTCGAGTTTGTGATTTCTTACCGTCCGGGTAGCAAAAACACCAAGCCTGATGCCTTATCCCGTCTGTTTAGTTCTTCTGTGGCTTCTACTGATCCCGAGGGGATTCTTCCTTATGGGCGTGTTGTCGGGTTGACAGTCTGGGGAATTGAAAGACAGGTTAAGCAAGCACTCACGCACACTGCGTCGCCGCGCGCTTGTCCTAGTAACCTCCTTTTTCGTTCCTGTTTCCACTCGTCTGGCTGTTCTTCAGTGGGCTCACTCTGCCAAGTTAGCTGGTCATCCCGGTGTTCGAGGCACTCTTGCGTCTATTCGCCAGCGCTTTTGGTGGCCGACTCAGGAGCGTGACACGCGCCGTTTCGTGGCTGCTTGTTCGGACTGCGCGCAGACTAAGTCGGGTAACTCTCCTCCTGCCGGTCGTCTCAGACCGCTCCCCATTCCTTCTCGACCATGGTCTCCCATCGCCCTAGACTTCATTACCGGTCTGCCTTTGTCTGCGGGGAAGACTGTGATTCTTACGGTTGTCGATAGGTTCTCTAAGGCGGCACATTTCATTCCCCTCGCTAAACTTCCTTCCGCTAAGGAGACGGCACAAATCATCATCGAGAATGTGTTCAGAATTCATGGCCTCCCGTTAGACGCCGTTTCAGACAGAGGCCCGCAATTCACGTCACAGTTTTGGAGGGAGTTCTGTCGTTTGATTGGTGCGTCCGTCAGTCTCTCTTCCGGGTTTCATCCCCAGTCTAACGGTCAAGCAGAGAGGGCCAATCAGACGATTGGTCGCATACTACGCAGCCTTTCTTTCAGAAACCCTGCGTCTTGGGCAGAACAGCTCCCCTGGGCAGAATACGCTCACAACTCGCTTCCTTCGTCTGCTACCGGGTTATCTCCGTTTCCAGAGTAGTCTGGGTTACCAGCCTCCTCTGTTCTCTTCCCAGCTTGCCGGGTCCAGCGTTCCCTCCGCTCAAGCGTTTGTCCAACGTTGTGAGCGCACCTGGAGGAGGGTGAGGTCTGCACTTTGCCGTTGCAGGGCACAGACTGTGAGAGCCGCCAATAAACGCAGGATTAAGAGTCCTAGGTATTGTTGCGGCCAGAGAGTGTGGCTTTCCACTCGCAACCTTCCTCTTACGGACAGCTTCTCGTAAGTTGACTCCGCGGTTCATTGGTCCGTTCCGTGTCTCCCAGGTCGTCAATCCCTGTCGCTGTGCGACTGCTTCTTCCGCGACATCTTCGTCGCGTCCATCCTGTCTTCCATGTCTCTTGTGTCAAGCCCTTTCTTCGCACCCCCGTTCGTCTTCCCTCCCCCCTCCCGTCCTTGTCGAGAGCGCACCTATTTACAAGGTACGTAGGATCATGGACATGCGTTCTCGGGGACGGGGTCACCAATACTTAGTGGATTGGGAGGGTTACGGTCCTGAGGAGAGGTTGGGTTCCGTCTCGGGACGTGCTGGACTCGTTCCTCATTGATGATTTCCTCCGTTGCCTGGGATTCCTCCTCGAGTGCGCCAGGAGGCCTCGGTGAGTGGGGGGGTACTGTCATGTTTTGTCTTAGATTGTCTTGTCATTTTGCTTTTCCCTCTGTTCATTTTCCCCCTGCTGGTCTTTTTAGGTTCGTTTCCCCTTTTTCTCTCTCCCTTCCTCTCTCTCTTCTCTCTATCGTTCCGTTCCTGCTCCCAGCTGTTCCTATTCCCCTAATCAATCATTTAGTCTTCCCACACCTGTTCCTTATCTTTTCCCCTGATTAGAGTCCCTATTTCTTCCCTTGTTTTCCGTTCCTGTCCTGTCGGATCCTTGTCCTATTGTTCACCGTGCTGTGTC
>NW_025758640.1:0-5049 GCF_021184085.1 Oncorhynchus gorbuscha | reverse complement strand
TCTAAATTCTACACACTATACCCTATACCCTACACACTACACCCTACATACTAAACCCTACACACTACACACTACACACTATACCCTACACACTAAACCCTACACACTAAACCCTACACACTACACCCTACACACTATACCCTACACACTACACCCTACACACTACACTCTAAACCCTACACACTAAACCCTACACACTAAACCCTACACACTATACCCTACAACCTAACCCTACACGCTAAACCCTACTCACTACACCCTACACACTACATCCTACTCACTAAACCCTACACACTAAACCCTACACACTAAACCCTACTAGCTAAACCGTATTCACTAAACCCTACACCCTAAACCCTACGCTCTAAACCCTACTCACTAAACACCGCAGGATACCCTACATACTAAACCCTACACACTAGACCCTATTCACTAAACCCTACACACTAAACCCTATTCACTGAACCCTATTCACTAAGCCCTACACACTATACCCTATACCCTACACACTACACACTATACTCTACACACTATACCCTACACACCAAACTCTATTCACTAAACCCTACACACTACACCCTACACACTAAACCCTATTCACTGAACCCTATTCACTAAGCCCTACACACTATACCCTATACCCTACACACTACACACTATACCCTAAACACTATACCCTACAACCTAACCCTACACGCTAAACCCTACTCACTACACCCTATTCACCTAACCATATACACTATACCCTACAACCTAACCCTACCAACGAATCCCTACACACTAAACCCTACACACTATACCCTACAACCTAACCCTACTCACTAAACCCTATTCACTAAACCCTACACCCTACAGACAAAACCCTACACACTAAACCCTACACACTAAACCCTACACACTACACACTAAACCCTATTCACTAAACCCTACATGCTAAACCCTACACACTATACCCTATACATTAAACCCTACACACAATACCCTACACACTACACAATAAACCATATTCACTAAACCCTACATGCTAAGCCAGACACACTATACAATACACATTAAACCCTAAACACTAAACCCTACACACTATACCCTACACGCTAAACCCTATTCACTAATCCCTACACACTAAACCCTACACACTAAACCCAATTCACTACACCCTACACACTAAACCCTACACACTATACCCTACACACTAAACGCTATACCCTACACACTAAACCCTACAGGCTAAACCCTATTCACTAAACCCTACACACTACACTCTTCTCACTAACCCCTATTCACTAAACATTACACACTAAACCCTACTCACTACACCCTACAGACTAAACCCTACACACTACACCCTACAGACTAAACCCTAAACACTAAACCTTACACACTAAAACCTACACAGTATACCAAAACACTCTAAACCCTACATGCTAAACCCTACACACTATACCCTACACACTAAACCCTACACACTAAACGCTATACCCTACACACTACACCCTACACGCTAAACCCTATTCACTACACCCTACACACTAAACCCTACTCACTAAACACTACACACTAAACCCTACATGCTAAACCCTACACACTATACCCTATACATTAAACCCTACACACTATGCCTGCACTGTACTACTATACCCTACACTACAATAAACCTATTCACTAAACCTACATATACAAGCCAGACACACTATACAATACACAACTAAACCTAAACACTAAACCCTACACACTATACCCTACACGCTAAACCCTATTCACTAATCCCTACACACTAAACCCTACACACTAAACCCAATTCACTACACCCTACACACTAAACCCTACACACTAAACCCAATTCACTACACCCTACACACTAAACCCTACTCACTAAACCCTACACTCTAAACCCTACATGCTAAACCCTACATACTAAACCCTACACTCTAAACCCTACATGCTAAAACCTATTCACTAATCCCTACACACTAAACCCTACACACTAAACCCTACACGCTAAACCCTAGATGCTAAACCCTACATACTAAACCCTACACTCTAAACCCTACATGATAAACCCTATTCACTAATCCCTACACACTAAACCCTACACACTAAACCCTACACGCTAAACCCTAGATGCTAAACCCTACACACTATACTCTACACACTAAACCCTACACACTATACCCTACACACTAAACCCTACACACTATACCCTACACACTAATAGCTATACCCTACACACTACACCCTACACACTAAACCCTACACACTAAACCCTACACGATACCCTACACACTACACAATAAACCCTATTCACTAAACCCTATATGCTAAACCCCACACACTAAACCCTACTCATTAAACCCTACACACTAAACCCTACACACTATACCCTACACTCTAAACCCTACATGCTAAACCCTATTCACTAATCCCTACACACTAAACCCTACACACTAAACCCTACTCACTAAACCCTACATGCTAAACCCTACACACTAAACCCTACACACTATACACTACACACTAAACGCTATACCCTACACACTAAACCCTACATGCTAAACCCTACACACTATACCCTATATATTAAACCCTACACACTATACCCTACACACTATACCCTATACACTACACAATAAACCCTATTCACTAAATCCTACATGCTCAACCATACACACTATACCCTACACACTACACACTAAACCCTACACGCTAAACCCTAGATGCTAAACCCTACACACTAAACCCTACACTCTAAACCCTACATGCTAAACCCTATTCACTAATCCCTACACACTAAACCCTACACACTAAACCCTACACCTTAAACCTAAGATTGCTAAACCACACTGTACTCTGCACTAGGCCACACACTATACCCTACACTCAAACCCTGCACTGCCCATGCTGCACAAACCCTATTCACTAAATCCTACATGCTCCACCATGCACTATGCCCTACACTGCACTAAACCCTACACGCTAAACCCTAGATGCTAAACCCTACACACTAAACCCTACACTCTAAACCCTACATGCTAAACCCTATTCACTAATCCCTACACACTAAACCCTACACACTAAACCCTACACGCTAAACCCTAGATGCTAAACCCTACACACTATACCCTACACACTAAACCCTACACACTATACCCTACACACTAATAGCTATACCCTACACACTACACCCTAAACCCTACTCACTATACCCTACACACTACACCCTACACGCTAAACCCTATTCACTACACCCTACACACTACACAATAAACCCTATTCACTAAACCCTATATGCTAAACCCCACACACTATACCCTACTCATTAAACCCTACACACTAAACCCTACACACTATACCCTACACTCTAAACCCTATTCACTAATCCCTACACACTAAACCCTACACACTAAGCCCTACATGCTAAACCCTATTCACTAATCCCTACACGCTAAACCCTACACGCTAAACCCTACTCACTACACCCTACACACTATACCCTACACACTATACCCTACACACTAAACCCTACACTCTAAACCCTACATGCTAAACCCTATTCACTAATCCCTACACACTAAACCCTACACACTAAACCCTACTCACTAAACCCTACATGCTAAACCCTACACACTAAACCCTACACACTATACCCTACACACTAAACGCTATACCCTACACACTAAACCCTACATGCTAAACCCTACACACTATACCCTATACATTAAACCCTACACACTATACCCTACACACTATACCCTATACATTACACAATAAACCCTATTCACTAAATCCTACATGCTCAACCATACACACTATACCCTACACACTACACACTAAACCCTACACACTAAGCCCTACATGCTAAACCCTATTCACTAATCCCTACACACTAAACCCTACACGCTAAACCCTACACGCTAAACCCTATTCACTACACCCTACACACTATACCCTACACACTAAACGCTATACCCTACACACTACACGCTAAACCCTATTCACTACACACTAAACCCTACTCACTACACCCTACACACTAAACCCTACACACTATTGTTATGCTGGTGAATGAGGACCCAAAAGCGACTTAACAGAAACAGAGTCTTTATTCCAGTCTTTAACAAAAACGATACTCCTGGATATTATCTCAGGTAAAGTCAAAACAGGAAAACTGAAATCCTCTCGTCAGTAGAGAGGAACGACTGGAGACGCGACCACAGACTGCAGGTCGCTTCGGGAAGGCACAGGCCGTAGCTGATATAGATACCTGCTCACACGCAGCATCTGAAGAAGGCAAAAACACGACAGGGCGGAACAAGGACACAGAACAGCGAACATCAAACAAGGATCCGACAAGGACAGAAGCGGAAAACAGAGGGAGAAATAGGGGACAGGTGTGAAAGAGTAAATGAGGTAGTTAGGAGAATGAGGAACAGCTGGGAGCAGGAACGGAACGATAGAGAGAGAGAGCGAGAGAGGGAGAGAGGGAGGGGGAGAGAGAGGGATAGAAAGAGGGAAAGAACCTAATAAGACCAGCAGAGGGAAACGAATAGAAGGGGAAGCACAGGGACAAGACATGACAATCAATGACAAAACATGACAACTATACCCTACATGCTAAACCCTACACACTATACCCTACACACTAAACGCTATACACTACACACTACACGCTAAACCCTATTCACTACACACTAAACCACTCTCACTACACACTACACACTAAACCCTACACACTATACCCTACACACTATACCCTACACACTACACAATAAACCCTATTCACTAAACCCTATATGCTAAACCCTACACACTATACCCTACACACTATACCCTACACTCTAAACACTATTCACTAATCCCTACACAGTTAACCCTACATACTATACCCTACACACTATACCCTACACACTACACAATAAACCCTATTCACTAAACCCTATATGCTAAACCCTACACACTATACCCTACACACTATACCCTACACTCTAAACACTATTCACTAATCCCTACACAGTTAACCCTACATACTATACCCTACACACTCTACTCTCC